>NC_047018.1:33049044-33349611 GCF_902652985.1 Pecten maximus
GGGGTGGGATGGATGGTATAGGGTGTAGGGGTGGGATGGCATGGTATAGGGTGTAGGGGTGGGATGGCATGGTATAGGGTGTAGGGGTGGGATGGCATGGTATAGGGTGTAGGGGTGGGATGGGATGGTATAGGGTGTAGGGGTGGGATGGACATGGTATAGGGTGTAGGGGTGGGATGGCATGGTATAGGGTGTAGGGGTGGGATGGTACGGTATAGGGTGTAGGGGTGGGATGGCATGGTATAGGGTGTAGGGGTGGGATGGCATGGTATAGGGTGTAGGGGTGGGATGGGAGGGTATAGGGTGTAGGGGTGGGATGGGATGGTATAGGGTGTAGAGGTGGGATGGGGATGGGTATAGGGTGTAGGGGTGGGATGGCATGGTATAGGGTGTAGGGGTGGGATGACATGGTATCGGGTGTAGGGATGGGATGGCATGGTATAGGGTGTAGGGTGGGATGGCATGGTATCGGGTGTAGGGGTTGGGAATGGGATGGTATAGGGTGTAGAGGTGGGATGGGATGGTATAGGGTGTAGGGGTGGGATGGCATGGTATCGGGTTCAAGGGTGGGATGGATAACAGTGGTATCGCCTTCTGTTCAAGTATCACAGAAGTCGATTTTGCACTCAAACGATGATAATTGACGTTTTACGCAAAAGATGGGTGGACATCTTTTTTGTTCCCTTTTTATAATTCATTAAACATTTTTCTTTCAATTCATGACTCACAAAATGTTGGCAGTTTGGAAATTATTGCGTTTTGTCTCTCTTAACCTTTTATTTTGTGGCGAGTATGCTTTTTGCGTCAACACTTTCCAAGAGTTGGGTATTTTTGTGAATCTCCGGGCGCATACATTTTTATTTTCATAAGGTTTTTCGGGTGTCAGTGAAATGTTCGCGTTGTAAATTTCTCATATGGTGTATGGATGCGTTTCTTTAAAGTGACCGTTCATTTAACATGTATATGGCTTAACTTAAAACGACGGGTACGGTCACCATGGGTACCATACCACCGTTAAGTTTATAGAATCTATCGGGTGACTTACCTCAGGTATACAGAGAAGGAAACGTGTGATGATGTCACATTAGTCGCCTCCCTAAGACAGCGAAATGCAATAAAACAGGTCAATCATTTCTCCATTTTGTAATATCTTCTGAAATTTACATTGGAGATCGAACTTTATAGCAATTATTTTGCATGTACTTTTATGCAAATTAATGAATTCACGAAATAGGACGTTAAAACACAACAAACCAAACAACCTTGTTGAGACTTACAAGTAGTCTAACTAAATGAATTTCAAAGGAAAAAAATGCTATGTTATTTCGGTATTGATTTTTACGTAAGAAATGTATAACTTAAATAGACCGACAAAATAAAACTCAATCCGGTTGGATAAAAATAGAATCGACTACATCCGGAACCTAGAATTATACTAAGACTGATCACTGACAGTCAAACTGCACTCGGTTGCTTGGAGGAAGGCGCACACAATGAGGAAATTTAAATTGATTTCCTTCCTCTTTATCACTAAATGTAAGGGATGAAAAAGGGAAGAAGATTGACTTGCCGAATCTGCAATTAGCAAGTTAAATTTTCTTTGCCATTAATCCCAGGAAATCAATTTAAATTTTGGTGTAATTTTAGTCTCTTTTAACCTGACGTTACAACCCTGGGTCGTATTGGGGAAGCCGTTGCAATAAATCTAATTGAAATAAATGTTTAATAGCCTGTAATAATGATTCATTTGATTCTAAATTATAAAAACCAAGACAGTCTATCGGAATTTAATCTTAAATATTGAAGTGCAAATGTACTGCAGTGTCGAATAAGATTAGATTTTTTTGTTAAGAAAACCAAACGGACAAGTCAAGAGAATGGCGAGCCATCAGTTAAGAGTCGGTTACGGTGGTACTGTGACATTAGAAGCTTCCTACGGATCTATTAAGATAAAATGATATCCACACAATCTATTATTTAATGATACTCGGCTGTAATCAACTTCAACTCCAACCTATACAGGAAATAATTAATTAACCGAGATGTACTTAAATCACGTCACTCCTCTTTATTTTCTGATATTTGTATTTTTTAGTTTCTGCAACGTACACGAACACACAGAATGTTAATAGTGAAATCATTTTAAAGGCATGATGGTGTTCTATCACGGTCTGCCATTTGGGTTTAAGGGTTGATATGTTTGGAGTGGGGGTTGGATGGGGGTTATGTTGGGTAAGGGGGGTGGGTGTCAGGAGGATGCCTGCACGAGGACGACAGCCATGAAGATTGACATTTTCATAGAGATCAAGGAAAACAGTTTACTTTTACTAGAGTAACCTCCCTTTATTTAATCACGATAGAATGAAGGAAAAGGGATGAATAAAATAATGTTAGGATTTGACTTAAACATTTATATTTTATGGTCGAAACATGGAAAGAAGAAAGGTATATCCACATAGATGTTAACAATGACGAGGGGGGGGGGGGGGGGGGGGGGGGGGAAGGGGGGGAGGAGGAGCTGGGGAGGGGGGGACGGGGGGACGGGGAGGGGGGAGACGGGGGAACGGGGAGGAGTAGTTGTGGTATGTCGCACAGAGTGGGATGTACCATGTGTGTACTAATTGGTACAAGTTGTGTTGGTACTAGAGCACTGTCTACTCTGATGCGTACATGTACTGCACGTGCACAGCGCTGGTGCAACGATAGCGATCTGGATTGTGGCACGTGAAAACAATCTACCATAAGATGGTTTTCATAAAGCAAGGTTAGATAAATATCGTTACACAATTACCTGTAATAACAAGACACCATTATGATGGGAACTGTGCACCTAATCTTTGACCCTAACAGTTTCTTTGCAAAAATATATACAGACTGTGTGAAGGATGTATTTTTAAACATTTTATAATGTACGTACACACATTCGTTATCCAAGTTTTTTTCGTCGGTTTTTTTCTCTCCTCTTTTTTGTACCAAAGCTTTGTTGTCCTTGGTTTGTTAGATGTTACTTGAAATTTAAACTTCTCTTTTAATTCTCAGAACAAAGACATCGTCAATAAATCTGGAAAATCCATCAGACAAGATTCTTTGTTTGTTACAGTTTTATAAGGATCTTTGTCAGACTTACATCAGGACATTTATATAGAGAGTTGAGAACAAGCAAGGATAAATATAATTCCATTTGGTTATTGCAGTTTCTATGATAAAATTCGAGGATAATCGAAGGTTTTTAGCACGCACCAGTCGCAAGCCAAATGAGTCGCTTAGCAATCATTGTATTGTGGTCGATGTGTGTTCCACAGTCGTGCATTTAAGAACATAAAGAGGATTTAAGAGGGTTTAGTTGTTGAGCCACTCCTTTCTATCGTTTTCCCTTTTAGATTCTTCCTAAGTGCCCATATTACCATTCTGTTGATTGACTATGAGACAGGAGTGATTTTTCAATTACGGAAAAAAACATACGACTTACTTAAGGATGTATGCTGCCTTGTTAGGATGACGTACATATCCATCTATTACGAGCTTTAAACAAATTCGTTTTTCCTGTTAATTTTAATTTGATAAATGAAAGATACACAATAATACTATTCTATTACAAAAATTAATGAAAGGTGGATAAATCGCACACATCACATGCAAGATGACTTGTGAGGAAGAAAGTAGGGGGGAAAAAACACTCACAAAAACAAAAACAAGACAAAATAAAATGGGTCCAGCGTAACCAACAGACTGTCTATTAACATATTATTATCTTTTATTTATTTATCCATTTGGTATTGATTGACGTGAATAAGGACTTTATAACACAAAATCTGTGATTAGAACTTCCCTAAATATTTTCACATGCTACCTTTTTGTGAAGACCCCATGTAGTTAATGAGACTGATTAATGGCCGACATCCTCACTAAGGGGGAATAACTCCTACTAAATCGATAATATCCCCTATTGTCGTAATTGTAAACATATGATTACTGTCTGGGTAATCGTAGAGCGGCCCTGTGAGGTGTATTAGGAAGAAAGAAACACACAGAGATGGCCTATACAAAAGTCGTTATATGGGTCTCTACAGACGAACAACACGGCAATAAAACTAGACTTTGACGGTCAGACCGGACATTACAGCGTCGCTAACGGCCAGTCAGTATATACAGGAATTGGCGGACATATTGTAAACAATGGTATACTATAGAGCGTAAAGTCAAAGTTTCAGCCACGTTCTCTCCCAGAAAACTAGGAAATTCTTGAATACCAGATATAGAAATTTTAATATCCTTGCATTTATCGACGTTTCGTCAGTCACTCTAAACTTCACCGGAATACTAGAACTTACGAGAGAAATGAAAGTCAGGATTTTAAAAATGTTGAATACGTTAATTTGCAGGAGGATGACTCACACATTCTGACGTCCGATTGCGGAATCGAACTCCGGGCGTCTTCCATTGTATCCGTTATCCACTACCCACTGCGCTACCGTGCTGATAGTTTTGCTTTTTTAATATTATGATTTATTTAGTTGGATCATTGCTGGATGTTAGATTCTGCTCTAGAGGGAAATGTGAAATGTTGAGTAGCATATACTAGTATCCTCACTCCAAGGTCAAGGGTCAAGTGGAGGCGTTTCTCTCGACACTTCTTTAAATCTGCTATCTTGATTGGTCATTTTGATAAATAATACCGCTGGATGATTTGATCTTAGTTAATTATGATATATAACGTAAAGGGCACATTTTCAAACAAAACTATCCGGCTGGACATGATTTACAAACACAAGTTGAAAAACATATTATAGGTCGTTAGTGAACGCATAGAGAATCGTTTACATTACCATATGAGATTGTTAGTCCTTAGCTGAACCCGATGTGAAACCCCTGTCGTCCTCAGAGGACCCCTGTGGTCTTGTGGTGCACCGCACGTGGCTTTCACGCGAGGCTATGTCAGGAATCTTTCCACCCCCTCCCACGTGCTGATGAGAGTGTAAATACTGAGCGTCAGGCCTAATTACCTGCCCGACTGATGGACACAAGGGCCAGAGTCCATCGTCGCTCCATCACTCTGTTTAAAGACCTCTCCGACACCACCGTTACCAATAGTTACTGATAATTTCTAGTCTCGTTCAAACAAACCCTTGTTGACAGCACATGCTGGGCCACACAAAAATGCGTAGTAATCAAGCGTCTGGTTGCACGAGACAAGACCTATACAAAACGTCTTCAACCTTTTTATTGCCAATGGCAACGTGTGTTTCATGACTTGAAAAACTTGTCAGCAAGTTTATTACAGGTCAAATTTTAAAAAAAAGTTCACAACCTTTGAATTTTCTCGACTTTATCAGAGTCCTTTATCCTTGGAATGGTGAGAATACCAATGTTGCCCTTTACTCCATATCAAGTGACCGATTCCGTACTAATTGTTTATAACGAACAAGCGTTTAGATGACCAAATAATAATGATTATATCCATACCCACACCTGTGTCCGTACATGTAATTAACCTCGACAGCACCAGTTCTAAGTATAGCGGATGTTTCGCTCCCAACAGTAATCAAATCGGTATGTACGTCCACGAACATAGATTATCACAAGTCTGTGGTATGTTCGGCTTTATCAATCACAAATGAAATATGATTGAATTCAACATTTCTGACACCTACATGATACATTTGTATGTATCAATAGTATTTGCGAATATTCGCTTTATTCGAACATTCGCTTTTCTCATGGACTTGTACCAACCCGGCGTTGTGCCGTCACGAGATATGTAGTGAGTTCCATTGCATAATGCATTAGACATGTGATACAATTAATCAATGAATAATGTATCAATTTGTCACGATTAACTAGATATTCGGTCGATCGCGAGCTAGATAAACATTTTATCTTTCTGGTTCACGTATCATTTATGTAAATGATGACTGTCACCTCGTGAACCCAATTAAAACATACACAACTACTATCCTCTTACAAAACTCCCGTCCTCGTACAAAATCCCGTCCTCATACAAAACTCCCGTCCTCGTACAAAACTCACGTCCTCGTACAAAACTCACGTCCTCATACAAAACTCTGTACTCGTACAAAACTCCCGTCCTCATATGACACTGGTTGTTACTGTACAGCTCTAACATCGTGCAGTGTCCGATGGTAGAATTTGTCGATTTTTAATTGGACATGTTCACTGAAGACATTAAGAGTCATTCATTTGGTGAATTTCATAAATCTATAAAAACAAAATTGTACCCTAAATCGCACTTTTTGCTATACGAAGTAATGTATTATTCAAACGAATGATTTGTTTTAAAAGAAACAAACTATATTTGGACTTTCATATATAAAACTTCAGAAATTGGGTTTATTTGCCGTGGAATTCTTACTCTCTGTATCCCTGGCAACAGTTTTCCGTGAGGATTTCTTCAAGAATTTGGGTTTTAAATAGAGCTTACATTACCCAAGCGGTACACCATACCGAATTATTTTATGTGAAACCTAAACTTTTGATCTGAAAGTTACACCACAGAAACCAATTTCTACTCACAAGCCAACTGCCTCGAATACACACCAGCTGAAATGGCATAAACTTAATTCCTTTGTCTGTCGTAACGTGTAGAACGATAACTTACTCACGAGCCATAGTATAAAACAACGAACTGCTATGCACTGGCTGAGATATCGTTTTTTTCGCCGGCTATGTTCACAATAGATTCCTATTTATGTGTTTTGAGAATTCGCACATGTGTATCTTATATATAGACAACGACTGTTCAATAGTTTGATGGGTTTTCACAATCTGGAGTCGGCGCGTGATATAAACATATATAGATATACTCGCACGTGCGTTTCGTTACTCAGATAATGGGACGAATATCAGATTTATTATCAATCGTCCTGTAGCACGCGCTGTTCAGACTTGCAGGTGCGTGAGAGACCATACCTTTCATGACCTCTGACCTTACTCACATAATAGCCCCAGACCCCTAGGGATCACAGATGTCTGTGGTACGCCCGCCTATAGATTTAGCGCGCAGCTTCAGCAGCCGCTTGTGCCTTTAATATGCACAATAGTTATTGATGCATGTCAATTGATAGTCTCATTTGTAAGAGACTCGTAGGTAGATACAAAGTAACGGCGTCTGTATGGGTCAGCGCTACTGTAAATTACAATTCGAGGACTATACTTGCTCCATTGGACAAGGTTTGGGCGGGTCTGTATGGACAGTACAGTCTATCGGATTCTTAACTCTACATTCATTCGTCAGCTAATGACAGAAAGAACGGAACCACGGAAAACACTGCTATATACTGTTAATTGATTTCTACGTGCATTTATATTTTGTCGCTAGAGATTGACGTTGAGATTTGGAGTTATGTCCCCTGAATAACAAAGGTAGACTTGTGATTGTGTTTGCTATAGGTATATATATATATATATATGCTATGCCTTACTACAAGTAGTACATTGACTACAACACAATGAGTGGTTACTACTGTCAGTGCACACGTATGCATTCCTTACAGAACTAGCCACGCGAGCCCTAACTACACGTGTGCCCATTATAAAGACATATGTGTACCGTGTTCTGTTAGTGATTCCAAGGATATATGTATTATAGTTGTGTACCGTGATTACAATTAAAACTTGTGAGCTTCTATTTGAGTGTATATAAAAATGGCCTGTACATAGCGTGCATGGTGGCGATTGATTCTTCAGTTCTAAATGCCTGGTAATATAAAAGCTTGATGTGGACTTTAATTAAATACTATGTCGGTTGAATATCGACAGGTATCTCAGGTGTACGAGACGTAATCTAGCGGGACCTGTCACAGGTACATGTATATACCTTACCAGAACGGGCAACGCCAAATATGGATTAAAATTGTGTTTTGTTTTGCGTTTTCTCTTCAAAAGTGTTTTCTTCATATTGTGGATTATGTGATATTACTGTGATAAAGTATGGGAGCTAAAGAAAATACACCTGATGGCTTTGAGGAAGAAATTCAACCGACAGAGATGGAGACACAGGTAGGTTTATTACACCTGTTGTTTAATTATTTTATTGCTTGGCAGATTTTTTTTCTCCTTGACCCCTGACCCTACTACTTGACACAGAAATGTGAGACAATAAAATGCTCTAGTAGGGCGCTTTTATTACTATCTTTATTACTTATGTTTATGCTTATGTCTTGGGCAGTATTTTACACACGTCATTGTTGTACTGTTAGTACTGTTGTTTGTATGTGGTCGTGTGTATGTGTCGAAATACAATATTTGTATGAATGCCATTTTTTGCATGCATGGTTATATATAATTTATTTTACGTATGTTCAAATCCGAATTTTCATTCATTTTGTTGAGATATTTTTTATACATGTACATAGACTATGACATCTGCGAACATCTTAATACAACTCCTCAGAAATTTTCCATGTTTATGTCACGAAAAAACTTACGTATGCCAACAACTTAGAGAATAGTGGGTTGATATACAGCGAGATGTGACAACTCCTCGTGTGTAATAAGCCGGAATTACCTGTTAGTGCTTTTCATCAGTTCTAATGCCGTGTAGTCAGGAATATGTCTAGTCATTTCATCAGCCTCAGAATCTCCAGTTCCCGCCAACATTTCAGGTACACACGAACTAGAAAATGACAAGAGAAATGTTGTACTATTATACCTCATTGGGAAATCCGTAGATAGGCAGGTAAAAAGGGATTGAACTTCATGAAAAGACAGAGGGTCGGGAAGGTTTATTTACGAAAATATCGTGTTACTACGTACAAAACCTCAAATTTGGCCTCGAGAGAAGATGTTATACCCCCTAGTTATCCACTGGCCTGTCTAGTCAATGTTTTGCCCAGCAGTTTTCGACTTCTATACTGTCACACACACACATCTATATATACAATTACATGTATTACATGTATGATGTAGTACTTCCGTTGACATACAGTCTTCTTCAGTCACGATTTCGCCGTTGAACATTTTCTTTCGCCAGATGTTTTATATATGTTATTGTTTACATGTACTCGTGTTTACCTATACAGGTGTTAACACGTACATGTACCAATGATAAGTAAGACACACACATGTACTCGTGTTTACCTATACAGGTGATAACATGTACATGTACCAATGATAAGTAAGACACACACATGTACCCGTGTTTACCTATACAGTTGTTAACATGTGCATGTACCAATGATAAGTAAGACACACACATGTACTCGTGTTTACCTATACAGGTGTTAACACGTACATGCACTTATGACAAGTGAGACTTATACATGAACTAGTGTCACATATGATGACGAACAGTGAGATTTATACATGAACTAGTATTTACCTTTGATGATGAAGATTGGGACACATGAACTAGTGTTTATCTGTGATGATGAAGAGTGAGACACATGAACTAGTGTTACATTTGATGATGAACAGTGAGACTTATACATGAACTAGTGTTTACCTGTGTTGATGAACAGTGAGACACATGAGCTAGTGTTTACCTGTGATGATGGACAGTGAAACACATGAACTAGTGTTTACCTGTGATGATGAACAGTGAGACACATGAACTAGTGTTTACCTGTGATGATGAACAGTGAAACACATGAACTAGTGTTTACCTGTGATGATGAACAGTAAGACACATGAACTAGTGTTTACCTGTGTTGATGAACAGTGAGACACATGAACTAGTGTTTACCTGTGTTGATGAGCAGTGAGACGTATACATGAACTAGTGTTTACCTGTGTTGATGAACAGTGAGACACATGAGCTAGTGTTTACCTGTGTTGATGAACAGTGAGACACATGAACTAGTGTTAACCTGTGTTGATGAACAGTGAGACACATGAACTAGTGTTAACCTGTGTTGATGAACAGTGAGACACATGAACTAGTGTTAACCTGTGTTGATGAACAGTGAGACACATGAACTAGTGTTAACCTGTGTTGATGAACAGTGAGACACATGAGCTAGTGATTACCTGTGGGAATGAACAGTGGGACTTATACATGAACTAGTGTTTACCTGTGTTGATGAACAGTGATATGAACCCACACATAAACTAGCACCGTTAACAAGGATGTGCTAATGAAAAGCGATAAAAACGTGATCTTATTATCGACGTTGATCAATACCTGCTCTTATCCATCTCTATATCATCGTTAATCTAGAAATTCATTGAAACTGCTCTTTATCTTCCCGACAGTCAGAGGGAGAGTTCCGATTGCTGATGTAATAATCTAGCTCGCTGGGAAAGATCTAATGTAATCAGTGATGATATGGAATATTACATACGAGGTCGATAAACTTTTTTTTATCATATGTGACCATGTCGGACGTGTATCGTACGGACCACAAACAAGTGTATACTTACTGGCTTTCATTTCTAAGATTATTATTTTTCTCCCCCCCCCCCCCCCCCCCTCCCCCAACACTTTGCCCCCTCTAATTCCGTAAAAACATGACAACCCGCTGTGTAATATATCAAGCCTTAACAACTTCCCATGTCCCTGTGCTTTATGGAAGTCACAATGTCACAGTGGCACAGTTCTACATCTATAACACTACTTCCTCGACCACACCGGCCGTGTCCTTGTCATCGAATTTCGACAGATGTTTCTGAAATCTGGTTCATGATGTTGCTACAAGGCCTACCTATATATATATACATATGTGTGTGTATCATACTTGTTACCCTATAAGCGCCTTACGACAACACGACATATGTTAGTCCTTAGGTGTTAGCAGGTCAGTTAGCGTGCTGACGATACATTAATTATATATGATGAGAAATATAGTAATAACAATTATTTATATACGTAAGTTTTTATAAAGGCTGGTAATATACAATATAGGTAAGGTCTAGTGAATGGAAGCTTTGTCAGACATATTATTTGTTGTGTGTACAGTCTAAGGTACACAAACACTTGGTTTTTGTCTAATTGTATGGAACTATTTCTGTATCCCTGGTTTGATTGGTGTTTTATTGAGAAACTGTATTAAAATAATGTATAAGCACTCAAGTTTACTGCTCTACTTTTTAGACACATTTAACGGATAATATCATGGTACGATTTACGGATATTATCATCATGATATATTGTAAGGATATTAACATCATGATAAAATTTCCGGATATTATCATCATGATACACATTCCTGATATTATCATCAGGGTATAATTTACAGATATTATCATCATGCTATATTGTATGGATATTAACATCATGATACACTTTCCTGATATTATCATCATGATATAATTTCCTGATATTATCATCATGATATAATTTCCTGATATTATCATCATGATACAATTCCCTGATATTATCATAATGATACAATTTTCTGATATTATCATCATGATATAATTTCCTGTTATTATCATCATGATATAATTTCCTGATATTATCATCATGATATAATTTCCTGATATTATCATCATGATACAATTCCCTGATATTATCATAATGATACAATTTTCTGATATTATCATCATGATATAATTTCCTGTTATTATCATCATGATATAATTTCCTGATATTATCATCATGATACAATTCCCTGATATTATCATAATGATACAATTTTCTGATTTTAACATCATAATACACTTTTCTGATATTGTCATCATGATGCAATTTCCTGGTGTTAACATCTTGATACACTTGACTGATATTATCATCGCGATAGATTGAACGAATGTTAACATTATGATACACTATACGTCGTTGCATGAATGTTATCAATGTTTAAGGCGTATGAGGAAGCATAAGCAAACTTATTGTCTCATTTTTCATTATCTTCTGTACGCTGAGCAAATATCTCGGGATTCAAACCCTTCCTAAGTATTTTAAGTTATGAAAAATGGCAATAAAGTTATCTTTTAAATGGGAATCATGTAAAACCGCAGGGTCGGTAAATTCGCACGTGAATTACCCGACCCATTAATGTGTTAGGGTTTTAATTGGATGTGTCTCACGAGACGGGTTTGCGCCAGGACTGCGCGTGATGGTATTTGGCACGTGATATCTTTCGCTTGAGAAATGAATCCGAATTCAAGTGAACTGTACACATGCATGCCGAGTTCATTAGTTTCTATCGTTGTAGAAATGTTTAATTTCCAGGGAAATGCAATAAAGAGTGAAAAATTCAATTGGTAGGTTGGTTTAATTACGAATGTATTGGCAATTTACAGGATGCTTATCAGACATGCATGTACAGTGGACCCTCGATAATCCGAACACCTTCGTTCCCAGTTCAAACCGTCCGGATTACGAGTTTTCCGGACTGCCGAATTTCGTGTACCAGGTCAAAAAAATTGTCGTGTAAGAGTTATCTCCCTTGATTATATACAATTCGGGACGTTTCATAAACACGTCTAATTGTCAGACTTTTTAACAATAAATATACTTATGTTTCTGATATGATTCTTGTTTTGTAGAAAGTAAAAAAATAAACTATGTTTTAAAAGAACATGTAAAGTGAAAGTTGTTTTATTTATAGCGGGCATATGTGACCTACAAACAACACACATGTGTCACGTCCCGGAGGTTCACAAACAAGTAGAAATTACAAACGTTAAATACCTTAAATAAAATACCCGGATTTTACAACTTATCGTCAGTCCATGTTTTTTTATGATTTTTACGTACCAGAAACCCCAAGCTATCTATTTAAAAGTACGCGACACCAGCGAGAACTACCCAAGATGTCCGATAATTATTAAACCCGTATTCACTTAACAATGTGACGCTTAGTTAAGTATCAGACGACTTTTGACTAATTTGTGTGTAATCAACCCAGTTCTTGTGATCACTGCTTAATACGTAAATTTGTATGTAATTAATAACATGCATCTTTCAATGAGTCGTCGTTTCACGTAACGGTGTTACAAGCCGATATCCGTGTTTAATTACCGATCATAAATTTATTACATGTATTTGAGATCAATTAATTATCGTATCACGTAATGTATTATTGTGCATAAATTCTGTAACATTTAGGTCGTAGAGAAAAAGCAATGTACCGTTATAAAAACAAAAGCTACACATTGTAACACAGGTAAACACCCGGGGCTATGACCTGGCAGCGGTCGCTATGACTACGCACAGTGTCAAGCGATAGTTTGTACAGCTGTCGACACGGGTGACTTGCCCCGACATTTTTTTCTCCTCGTGGTGAAAAAAATCGTCCGGATTATTGAGGGAAATTTACTAATGAAAAGTACGTTCCGTTCCCAAAATGGGCTTCCGGAATCGGAATCCGAATTTCCGGACTGGTGAGTACAAATAACGTTACGGAAATCCGTTCCCGTGCATTTCCGTCCGGACTGTGAGTTTTCCGGACTATCGGCGTCCGGATTATCGCGGGTCCACTGTACTAGATATACAAATATCCTGGTTGTTGATCTTGATGTCGTTTTTCGTGAACATTTTTATCGTGTGTTGTGACTTTAATATACACATACTACAATGAGTAAGGTTGGGTAAAGTTAAACATTTTAGTGACGTCACACACCAGGGGATACCTGATATGGGAAAAACCAGGTATACAAAATATGTTATCTCGAGGAGTTGGGTTACGGGGTATACCTGAACGGAACAATAGGTAGATGGTAATGAGCGGGCTGAAAACCGGACAGATTATCCGGATAGATGTATAATGTTGTCTACATGTCACGCTAAAATGCTGAATTTGAAGTATCTAATGTCATGTGCCTGTTTTCTGAGGCCTTTCTGTAATTTTCACAGATATATAGGAGAGAAGGTGTATGTTATGTCCAAGGACGCGTTATAGGCCCTATAGTTCTGGAATGACCTTTAGTTTATTCGACCAAAGCACGAAGACATTTGTGTTATGATGACCCGGTAGACAGAAGTATTTCTCTGTGATAATGTAATCTATATTAGTCCCAATGGTAAGGTTTTTCACCATATGGCCATATATATAAGGCGATATTTCGGACGGTTGAAGGCTGGTATTCGTCCGATCCAGTTGATAATGGTAGATTTACATGAACAAGCCTATCTGTGGTACTATTTTCTGGCGATATTTTAATTTCACACTGATTCATATTTTATTTGCTTGTTTAACGATTAATTCCAAATGTGAAAAAAGTGAGTCGGTTTCTGATGATAGATAGAACGGTCGACCTCGTATATATATACGATGGAAAAAAATAGCTAGCACTTCTTGAGAGATATAATATCCCTACCTGTTACACGAAATGTGAGTACTGACATCTAATTTTACACCTGTATATGCAGGTACAGATCCGTCATCAATCAGGTAACTGATAAATCATAGCTTATGGCGTAATTGGGATAGGAAAACGAGACATATTAACTGAATAGCTAGTGTTGCCATCACTGAGCGAACACTAGATATAAGCAGATACATTTAAAATTTGTCTTACATAACCTATGTTATATATACATGATTGTGATAAAGAGACAGGGGTAGGAAAGGGGGCGCTTTATGTTGTTCTAGAAAAAAAAAACAGAAAAAAACCCCTGAAAACCCCCCCAAAAAACATGCTCGATATACAGGGATTGAATGGGTTGGGGTTGGGATAAGTAGGGAGGTGTGGCTGGGGGAGGATGAGGGTGTGGGTGAGGGCGAGGGTGTGGGTGTGGGTGAGGGCGAGGGTGAGGGTAATGGTGTGGGTGAGGGTGAGGATGAGGGTGTGGGTGAGGGCGAGGGTGAGGGTTTGGGTGACGGTGAGGGTAATGGTGTGGGTGAGGGTGAGGATGAGGGTGAGGGTGAGGGTGAGGGTGAGAGTGAGGGTGAGGGTGTGGGTGAGGGTGAGGGTGAGGGTAATGGTGTGGGTGAGGGTGAGGGTGTGGGTGAGGGTGAGGATGAAGGTGTGGGTGAGGGTGAGGGTGAGGGTGAGGGTGAGGGTGTGGGTGAGGGTGAGGGTAATGGTGTGGGTGAGGGCGAGGGTGAGGTTTGGGTGACGGTGAGGGTAATGGTGTGGGTGAGGGTGAGGATGAAGGTGTGGGTGAGGGTGAGGGTGAGGGTGAGGGTGTGGGTGAGGGTAAGGGTGTGGGTGAGGGTGGTGTGGTGGTGATGGGGGGGGGGGGGGAGAGGAATCCTTTGTGTTATTAGATAACACTGACTTATCTAAACAGTTAATGCACTAATTCAACATCTTTATATACGCAAGCCGTTTTGATATTGAAATATATTTCTTCCTCCTTGGGTAGACTATGGATGTAAACTTTGTGGAAGAAATTCGCATAAATGTAAATTATATCGTGAATCCCTGAGATAATATCATTGAGATATTTGATAAAGTAAAAAACAGGAGACGAATCGATGAACAGACCGTAGGTAGACAATGGTAAGGACGCTGTTTTATATTAGTTATTGAATTATACTGGGATAGCTGATCTCGGTCGGTTGTCGGGACGGGTATGAGCACATCATTGACATTCACGTCACCATCGTAATCGACACTTTAATCGATCACACTCCCCAGACAGCCTCGACCTGACGTGGCTGGTACCCGTATTTACCACCCTCCCGCCGATAACTCAATCGATAACTCCTCTACGACATATTGACCCAAACGCGCGTGATGTGTACATTCGGTTGTCCTCTTGTCATTTCATCCGATCGATAGCTTTACTAATCAAGTAGAAATATGTCTCCATCAATCCCACGCTTGGTATTGTGTTGATATAATTTCATATACACGTTCAATACGGACCGGACATCTGACTAGTGACGCCATCTGTTCAGCTTATCAAGGCATGGGGCCTGCGGCATCTGGACGTCCAGACCAAAAACGTCACATACGTTTATTTATTGTCTCTCAAGGACAGAAATTATACCACATTGTAATGTACTTGTCCACGTAATGGACCAGAATAGTTAATCCGTATGTGTGTGTCCATATTGTGTTTCTGAGCCTCTATCTCGACTACTTCCTGATGTTGTTTTGTCCGTTTTAGAATCACACGACAGCTTTAGAGTACATATCTTTAAAGTGCGTGATGGACACTCTATCAGGACGAGTCAATGAGATTAAAATCAGGGAAACGATGGCAATACAATGTATATCGTACGTAAAACCATTTATAAAGCAGTGTGATATTGTATGTACTACACTTTGAATTGTGATGTGTATGTATACAACGTGGTGTGACGATGTATATTTGTGTTTGTAATGTTGAGGCATTAGTTGTAAAACTTAAGCTTATAAAGAATCTGAAACTGAGGTTCTCAAACTGGAACAACCATGGCCAGTCAGTGTTGATTTCCCCGCAGTCACATCTAGGTAGTCACCAACTACTACAAGGAGACCTCTCCTTAAAATGGCACTGGATGATCACGTGGCGATATACACAGGGAAAAAAAAATTCCCATCCCATTTTCTATGTCCTTGCTTGCTTGCTTGCTTGCTTGCTTGCTTCCTTCCTTGCTTGCTTCCTTCCTTCGCGTTGCATCTAATTCCGAAAAGAGGGTAAATCTTAATTTTACGCATTAACGAGAATTACGTTTGACCTACTAAATTGCGCTCCTCAGTGATGTAAGTGTAAACACATTGGATTGTGTTTGTCACCTAGACACGTAAACATCGCCAATAACAGCGGTATAAATGCACTCCAGCAGTCGTTTTAAAATCAATTACAGTGTGGGGATAAAATTTAGATGTATTTACTTGAATTTCGCGTAACATGTGTAACTGTCCTCGTCTTAGGATACAGAAACCCGACACTGAACACGTGGCGCGTACATTCAATACAGAGTGGTCACATAATCAAATACGATTTTGATATTATATCTCGGCAAATGCGATTTTGATATTATATCTTGGTAAATACGATTTTTATTTATATTATATCTTGGTAAGTACGATTTTCAAAACCTAATTCATGCAGTAAGAACAAAATGAATTACGATTTGGGGATTGGTTGAAAATGTTGAAGTGTACTTCACTTATATGTCGAAGTAAATGCAGTATTTTTTTTACGATTGGTTAGAAGTATTCAGTAAATAATGCGAATTCAGTGCGAATCGAAATATCAACATGATGATCAAGTTGTGGTCACAGACCCTCTGTATCGAAAATTATAAATAAATAACATATTCGTGTTTGATGCAAATATCAGCTTTTTATCGTCGGTCAAATTTGCGTTCAAACTTCCCATAATGCCATGACCGGAACTACGTAACCTGAAGATCAGAGACATAACCGCTGTTTCGGAGGTTTTAGATTAGCTTTTCGTTTCAATTTATATCTGCGATTTACAATAATGCATGAACTTTGTTGGTTGTTTATTCAAGATATTTCTTGTTCAGTATGTATATATTGTAACACAAATGACGACGGAAGACAACTTTTTGACTCTTGCCCTGACCGGGCCTCGAACTCAATGACAATGGCGATATGACAATATTTTATTCTCATAAACATATGAAGTGTAGAGAACTACATACAAAATTGTACATGACATATGATATAATACATGCACGATCTACGTCACCCAATCGCCAAGCCAGAATACCTGCAGCTAATAAGCTGCGTTCGTGGATGTGGCGTAGCGGTATAAGCTGCGGTTATTTCTGGATAGGCGATTGGATGTCGTAGATTGGGAGCTCGAGGACCGATTAGGGCACGAGACAAAAAGTTGTCTTCCTTCGTCATTTGTGTTCCTAAATTATATATCTAATTATAAGCACAATGTATCATATGCACAATGTGTTGGCGATCCGAAGGTAAAGATTGGAATTTCCTGTCGTAGTTGTAGTGTGATGAATTATATATAGTTTCCTTCAGTCCATAACACAGATGTACAAGGCGATATCCACACTTGCGTATTATATCTAAAGTCTTACCACATTCTACGAACTTTCTCTTAATTAAATAATATACTAGATCCGAAGGGTGGTTTATCAAAATAAGATAGAAGCAGGTATTCAATGGTAGAGATTAAAAGATAGCACAAGTCAACCTGCAAAAGAAAATTGATGAAAATCTAACAAGAAGAGAAACCCAACATAAAAGGTAAAACTCCATGAATTCTCAGAAATAAACTTCGACTGGCAGAAAGGGAGAGCGTATTCTGTGCTAAAATGATTCTTGGCGCGAAATGTCCCTAAGATACGTGAATACGTGGATTCGTCTGAGCCTGACTTTGACTTCCCACACACAGAAAGACAGCCCTACCCTTGACCAATACAATTTACAACTGGTCCAGGTACGACAATATAAGAAAAGTGTTTATAATTATAGGTAACAATACAAAATGTATCTAACCTTGGGCGGCTCCGACCTGTGTAAGCTAACCGAGACCAGGATAATGGCTATGATTGATTAGGAACTCTTATTGAATTACATACAGGTGCATTTAACACATGTTTTGATCAATATAATTGTAAAAATTAAATAATTGATCTAATTGAGAACCAATACTCTGCGATATTTTTTTTCAGTTAAAAGGGCAGACAAAACCGGCAATTAGTCGATGTTAATTGAGTGCCTTTCTAGTCTATTCTTGCTGGAGGACGAGTCGCGGTATATACGAGTTTATACATGTGCTTAAACTCCACTTTAGCACTCCACATTATTAATGCACATTCCTTACAGAACTTAAGGAATTTGCCGATGTACACCTCCATCTTTGGATTTTGTGACGAGTGAGGTCTCTCTTCATATGTATATATTTATATGAAACAAGATTTTCACGAAATTATCAATTCACCGTTTATTTAAAAACCATCTTAAGTGTTTCATAACGCATATATCTGAAAAAAAAAGTAATCCTTAAGGAAGCACACACTTAAAAAAAAAATATGTACAAAACAATCCGACTTTTTCGACTCTTCTAAAACAGAAGACAGATATTATAATATCGCGTTTCTCCAGGACCCCGCGTTAGTCGTCTCAATGGATCACTCTGTATGATGCGCATCACATTTGAATAACGTCCCCGTCCCAATAGAGATAATAAAGATAATGGTCATATTTAAGAGATTCTGACATTATGTTGATTAAAGTTATCAGCAGTTTTTTAAATTTTTGACAGAATTCGGCAGCTTCACATTGCTAGATTATTACAATATAACGGGCTTCCATGGGCTCCCACACGAAAAAAATACGTTTCTTATTAAATATCTAAGTTCTTGATATAATGTTGAGTTTAACATAGATCCCATACTATTTCAACTGTTTGTGGAAGATATTTTCTTGTTAAAAACTCCAATTAAAGTTAGAATTTTTCGTTCAATAGGGGCCTCAGGAAATTGTTTTAAACGTCGTGAACTTCACAGGTCGTGGAATTCTCGCGCGGAGACATTTTTAAAGGAGTTAATTAAGGAAATAATTCATTTATTCGACTTTTGGTCTTTGTGGGTAATTGATATTAATCCTGGGAGATTGATATTGTACAGAAATGAGGCTGGTATTTCCAACATGTGTGTTAAACTGTTCAATATTGACTTTACTACGAGGAGGATTCTGTAATGATAATATGAAATTAAAATGGTTGAGATATGCTTGACAATCCGGACTGTTTGTCTCCATGGTGACGAATATTCCGAATTAATGAACCATATTTTACTATCACGTGTGTCAGGTTCGGTATCTAAACCGGACGTTTCGAAAGAATTGTACCTGCTGCCCCCATTGCATGATCGTAAGAGGCGGCTAAATTTTGGATCTTATCTTTTCTCTTCTTTCTTAACTTTCTTCTTCCTAATGTCTCCCTTGACAATGCCTCGCTTTTGGCCTTTGGTTGAGCGTTCGCCGCTGTGAGGAAGGCTTTGGGTTCTGTCCCCTAGCCGAGACATACCAGAGTCTTTAAAAATGGTAGTTGCTACTCCTGCTTAGCGCTCAGCATATTTGGAGTGGGACGACTGGTTCGCCCGTTGTCAGTATAATGTGACCGGGTGGGGTGTGCTGCTGGGTGACTTCGACAGTATGCTTCAGTGAGGTAGCACTATAAATCGGCAAAAGTTCCGGCCTATCACAAGGAGACTTAACACGAACATACTGCAGCCTCCCAAAACACACATACGCACTCACCACACGCATGCATGTCGCACGCACGGGAGGCCGTCCTTAAATGACCTTAGCTGTTAATAGGACGTTAAACTTAATAAACCAAACCAAACCAAACCACACCAATACCCACATACATGTTGCCTACTGACACGTAGGGGTTACACCAGATCGGAGCCCCTATCATCACCAATAATCTTTCATGACAGATCTAATGGCTTTTCCTATGGAATGGTCGCTTTAGGGTATTGTATATGTTATAGAAACTGGTCATTTATATAAGATAATTGTATATTTATCTTAAGTCATATTAATATGTTTAAAGGGGCATATGTTGTAGTCGCTTTCGTCACGATGGAGATGGACTTGTCATTGATAAAAAGGATACACAACTTTCATTGGTATGTCTGCAATGTACATGGACTATACCCCCCCCCCCCCCCCATTTATACAGTAAAATTTCATATTGCCCACAATTTGTTGTACTGCTACTACTTATGCAGTTAAACCTTGATATACGGCCACCATTTGTCCAGTACAACCTTGATATATTGCCACCATTTGTCTAGCCAAACCTTAACGTACGTTTTGAAATCCTACATAAAGAAGGAACAACCATTATTACGGATATTCTACAAAATACGTTAAATTATTTATGTACATTTATAAGAAACCAACCAGCCATCCACTGTTTTTACCGCCTACACGACTCCGCCTTTCGCAAGGTTTCGTCTCACCGACTATAGTCAGTGTTCTGTCGGCGTTGTAAATAAAACAATGTTTCAGGGTTTAAAACTATTGTCAATATTGTTGGCAACATATTTGGCATCACCATAAAAATGATTCATAGTGTATCTAGTATGACTATAGAATGCCAAAAAATACCTGAAAATTATCCAAACATACGTGGTATAGAATGAAACAGACTCCTAACGTAACCTGTAAAATAAATGGAATCAATCATTCTTAGTCCATATTCCGATTGATATTTCAATCTGGAGATCATTTTGCTCCTGAAGCAGCATACTACAATGTACCAGTACCCGACATATGTACTCAAATATGTGTACTAGAGAAAGTGCAGTAATATTTCGTCGTGGAACAAAATGTGAAAAAATATCATTGTACGGAACGCCCTGGCCCACTTACCGGAACCCACACGACCAATCAGGTTTTTTTTTATTAGTCATTATAGACCTCTCCGGTGCACGTGCATCCGAATGACTACCTCATCTTTCCTCAACTCACGTGCGCCAATTAGGAAAATACAAGACAGAAGCAGAGGAAGGCCAGAAAAAATCGGTTAACCATCTTACATGCATTGAAATGTTCATACCTCCATGAACTGAATATTCTATAGTAAAAAAGAAACAATAAGGTGGATATCGTTTTACAGTATTGAATTAAATGCTTGTAAAGATAGGACATTCCAGAAGTCATTCCAAGCTTATTAAGATGTCGAAAACCAAGCACGCAGGTCGTATGTTCCACTGGGAATGGATCATTACGCCAACGACCGAGCCAAGTCTAGGCTCAGCGAAGTCGTGAACCGCTCTACAAATATGTACAGGGTTAAGTTCGTAATGACATAAATCGGAGAAGTGTTTACAGATCTGATTCAAATCCAAATTCCAAGTCACACACGAGAAAGAGTCGGGCATATAATACGAACAAACTCGGCATTGTAGAACCCCCGACCATAAACCGTCTAGGGACAATAAAATAGAGATATCCTCACCACTAACAATAGTAGTAGCGTATTTAAATACCTTACGTGGATTTTAAAATAAATCCTTCAATAATATTTGTACGTATGGGATTCAATACACACACTCTAAAACCGTAGCGGCCTGTGTGTAGTCATATTTCGTTATAGTAATTCTTTAGCAATGCTTGTGTGCGCTGGAGATCCACTACTTTTCTTCTCACAGATATCGGTATTTATTCGGCCATGTTGGAGACTTTATGACATGATATGCTGTCATGTTTCAACTTGGAGACGCGCGTCCGCCATGTTGATGTATCAAACAACCTACCTGTGTTACCAGTACGAAGCTGTAACCTTTAAGCTGTGCCATCTTCCCCGTATAATAATGGCCGACATTTCACAAATTATCTGACAACTTATCGACTATTTAAATATAGACATTTCTATTTCTTACACCGGTATTGTTATCAGTGTGCTCGTCTAACAATGGAATCCTTGTCATTGACAGACAATACGTTGTTACCAGGCTTCGACAGGTATTATCAAACAGACGACATATTCTGTTTTTGTCCGTGGACCATGGATTGAGGCATTTTAAACACGATTTCCTTTATTCAAGCATGTTAGAAAGTTGTCTAAATTGATTCTAGGCATCTTTTATATATCATATACATGTGTAGATGGTGGTGTTTATTCAAATCCCATCACATAAAATCATGTTTCGTGTTTTTTGTTTGCCCTGGAAGTCGTTTATTTTTCGTGGAAGCTGTTAAATTATTACAGAGGATTGAAACAATCGACTGTATACAGAACCCGCGTGTTAATTATATCCTGTAGAATATTCCATGTTTAGCGGGGAAATTATTTTCTGAAAAAACCTACATACCATGACGCGAACAGTTATTAGGTTCATTGGAATGCATATCCGCTCTCAACATTTTCCTTTCTTTCCCCGACTGTTGAATTGGCGTCTCCTTATAGATATATGTCCCCATAAAACCCCGGCTGTTGGTGTCTCCCTAACTATGTCCCAATATAACCCCGTCTGTTGTTGTCTCCTTCACACCCGTCCTTATATAACCCCGGCTGTCGTTGTCTCCTTCACACCCGTCCTTACATAACCCCGGCTGTTGTTGTCTCCTTCACATCCGTCCTTATATAACCCCGGCTGTTGGTGTCTCCTTCACACCCGTCCTTATATAACCCCGTCTGTTGTTGTCTCCATTACACCCGTCCTTATATAACCCCGTCTGTTGTTGTCTCCTTCACATCCGTCCTTATATAACACCGTCTGTTGTTGTCTCCATTACACCCGTCCTTATATAACCCCGTCTGTTGTTGTCTCCTTCACATCCGTCCTTATATAACCCCGGCTGTTGGGGTCTCCTTCACATCCGTCCTAATATAACCCCGGCTGTTGGTGTCTCCTTCACATCTGTCCTTATATAACCCCGTGTGTTGTTGTCTCCTTCACACCCGTCCTTATAAAACCCCGTCTGTTGTTGTCTCCTTCACATCCGTCCTTATATAACCCCGGCTGTTGTTGTCTCCTTCACACCCGTCCTTATATAACCCGGCTGTTGTTGTCTCCTTCACACCCGTCCTTATATAACCCCGGCTGTTGTTGTCTCCTTCACACCCGTCCTTATATAACCCCGGCTGTTGTTGTCTCCTTCACACCCGTCCTTATATAACCTTGTCTGTTGTTGTCTCCTTCACACCCGTCCTTATATAACCCCGGCTGTAGTTGTCTCCTTCACACCCGTCCTTATATAACCCCGTCTGTTGTTGTCTCCTTCACACCCGTCCTTATATAACCCCGGCTGTTGTTGTCTCCTTCACACCCGTCCTTATATAACGCAGGCTGTTGTTGTCTCCTTTGCACCCGTCCTTATATAACCCCGGCTGTTGGTGTCTCCTTCACACCCGTCCTTATATAACCCCGACTGTCGTTGTCTCCTTCACACCCGTCCTTATATAACCCCGGCTGTTGGTGTCTCCTTCACATCCGTCCTTATATAACCCCGGTTGTTGTTGTCTCCTTCACACCCGTCCTTATATAACCCCGGTTGTTGGTGTCTCCTTCACACCCGTCCTTATATAACCCCGGCTGTTGTTGTCTCCATTACACCCGTCCTTATATAACCCCGGCTGTTGGTGTCTCCTTCACATCCGTCCTTATAAAACCCCGTCTGTTGGTGTCTCCTTCACATCCGTCCTTATATAACCCCGTCTGTCGTTGTCTCCTTCACATCCGTCCTCATAAAACCCCGGCTGTTGGTGTCTCCTTCACATCCGTCCTTATATAACCTTGTCTTTTGATGTCTCTTTCACATCCGTCCTTATATAACCCCGTCTGTTGTTGTGTCCATTACACCCGTCCTTATATAACCCCGTCTGTTGTTGTCTCCTTCACATCCGTCCTTATATAACACCGTCTGTTGTTGTCTCCATTACACCCGTCCTTATATAACCCCGTCTGTTGTTGTCTCCTTCACATCCGTCCTTATATAACCCCGGCTGTTGGGGTCTCCTTCACATCCGTCCTAATATAACCCCGGCTGTTGGTGTCTCCTTCACATCTGTCCTTATATAACCCCGTGTGTTGTTGTCTCCTTCACACCCGTCCTTATATAACCCCGTCTGTTGTTGTCTCCTTCACATCCGTCCTTATATAACCCCGGCTGTTGTTGTCTCCTTCACACCCGTCCTTATATAACCCGGCTGTTGTTGTCTCCTTCACACCCGTCCTTATATAACCTTGTCTGTTGTTGTCTCCTTCACACCCGTCCTTATATAACCCCGGCTGTTGTTGTCTCCTTCACACCCGTCCTTATATAACCTTGTCTGTTGTTGTCTCCTTCACACCCGTCCTTATATAACCCCGGCTGTTGGTGTCTCCTTCACACCCGTCCTTATATAACCCCGTCTGTTGGTGTCTCCTTCACACCCGTCCTTATAAAACCCCGTCTGTTGGTGTCTCCTTCACACCCGTCCTTATATAACCCCGTCTGTTGGTGTCTCCTTCACACCCGTCCTTATATAACCCCGGCTGTAGTTGTCTCCTTCACACCCGTCCTTATATAACCCCGTCTGTTGTTGTCTCCTTCACACCCGTCCTTATATAACCCCGGCTGTTGTTGCCTCCTTCACACCCGTCCTTATATAACGCAGGCTGTTGTTGTCTCCTTTGCACCCGTCCTTATATAACCCCGGCTGTTGGTGTCTCCTTCACACCCGTCCTTATATAACCCCGACTGTCGTTGTCTCCTTCACACCCGTCCTTATATAACCCCGGCTGTTGGTGTCTCCTTCACATCCGTCCTTATATAACCCCGGTTGTTGTTGTCTCCTTCACACCCGTCCTTATATAACCCCGGTTGTTGGTGTCTCCTTCACACCCGTCCTTATATAACCCCGGCTGTTGTTGTCTCCATTACACCCGTCCTTATATAACCCCGGCTGTTGGTGTCTCCTTCACATCCGTCCTTATAAAACCCCGTCTGTTGGTGTCTCCTTCACATCCGTCCTTATATAACCCCGTCTGTCGTTGTCTCCTTCACATCCGTCCTCATAAAACCCCGGCTGTTGGTGTCTCCTTCACATCCGTCCTTATATAACCTTGTCTTTTGATGTCTCTTTCACATCCGTCCTTATATAACCCCGTCTGTTGGTGTCTCCTTCATATCCGTCCTTATATAACCCCGGTTGTTGGTGTCTCTTTCACATCCGTTCCTTATATAAACCCAGTTGATTCGTTGTCTACTAAATAAAAACCAACATGTGTTCCAGACAAGAAAGCATTGCCAGTTGTGTTTGTTTCTTCTTCTTTGGAGGTGATAACATGACTCAGTTATTTCCGTCATAATTTTAATTCGATCTCAGTTAGGATTGGTGTCCGATAATTATATGTGTATGACGGAAGTGTCCGAATATAGATTAAAATAGGAAACTTATGGGAATATTTATGCACGTCCAACGAAAATCCAAATTCAGTGACCACTCGGATATTGATTGATTATCAAATTACAAGATATTTGTAGCAAATGATGTAATATTTGCAAGAAATGTAAGTAAACAAGTTTTTTAATCCCGAAATAATCCGAGTTATAAATAACTCTTGAAGTTTATTAACTCTTTATGACCATTGTCCTTTGGGCCTCCATAACAGCCATATACTTTAATATTGCGCGATTTTCCCGCGAGGCTATAATTAGTCGATAATCAACACCGTACGCATCTATCACTTCATTGATTGACTGGACCCGGCAATTCCAAGCGTAAGGTGATCACATTCTCGGCTAACTACAATATCAGTATTCGCTAATAAGCCCATCCCATCAAAATATGGCTAATCTTGTAGTCGTAAGGATCGAATGAGTCTTCATTCATCAGGGGCTAACTTCAGTCATTAACCAATCAAAGAATACCACCCTTATGTATAAACCTTAAACCACTTCTCTAATCCAAGGATGTGTCATCGACGAAAACGCTGCAAAATAATAGTAACGACATCCGGTTCCATGATTGGTCAATCTTGACCCTTAATGATGTGTATTACACGAGTATTACGTGCTAGGCAAATGTATTTCTTTCGTCAATGTACATGATACAGTCTTTTCCTCTACGATTTATATATGTTTTTCGTCTTAGCGACATCTATTCCAGATATACTTCCGCCACCGCCTGGCCTGATCATCAGTTATACTATGTCACATAGATCGTTTTGTGACCGATATAATTCTCGCTGATAAGGCATATTATCACGTGCAGTATCTAAGTACCGGAAATGCTTATCTTTGGGTAGCACACGTTTTCTCTGGCTTTCGTGTCTTCTAGATCACTGTTTTTTCCTTTCGTTTTCGATGACTCCTTACAATTGGTTCATGTTATTGAATGTACACTGACCCGTCTTTTTTATTCCGTGGTATTTAATCTTACAACAGAAACATCTTTTCGTTTTTTTGTTTTGTTTAGTGCATGATTAAATTGCTTCAGTCACGTGATCGATTACACCCCGGGGTACCCAACTTATGGCCGCTCACTAGGATGACCTACATTGTATAGAGTACCGCTTTATTCGATTCGGGTTTTTTTTGCATGCATGACCATCATTTGTTCTTGTAATGCAATCATGTTTTGAATAATTGCTTTGTGTTAAAATTATACCAAGAATTATTTTCTATCAAACGAAAATAAAATTGCAATGTTTGAAATGTTATTTTGATTAATAGTCAATGTTCATTATTTTTTTATCCTTCTAATTTCATGACAAGATGAAACATCTATTCAGACCAAGTTTGAACTCTTGGTTAGCATCACAGTAATGGTACGTTTTTAAAAGCCATGTTTACGTTTGTATAGTAAGTACACTTAAAGCGTTGTGATGATCTCGATTCCATCATTGTGACAGGGGGCGTTCCGATCGCCGAGGAGAACGATACTCTTGAGAATCGCTCCATTTTGATCCGAGCCCGACCATTACTTACTCACCAGTAGCTGTAGGAATTAATCACCGATCGATGGCCGCTAATTAAGAAGTATTTATTCTAGGTAAACATTAATTAATCTGCGAGCTTCTGTCAGTGGGTTCGGTGCACGGTCTTTAATACGGACGAGGGAAATCCGCCTATAAATAGAATGTGTTCTGATGTCCCTTCCGTAACTAATTAAAGGTTGTCGCTGATATCCCTACACTCCTAATGTATCGCCTAATCCGAGGCAGTACTACTATCCACGTGCGTATATCATTTCAACTTGGATTTCCATTTTTTTAGCGGAACAAAATTTGTCCAAATGTTGCTCTAAATGTTCTGAAGGTCACGGTCTTTAATTGGACAATATTTGCAGCCACTGGGAATCGAAATATATCTTCAATGTTTGTTCTCTTCCAGAAAACACACAAATTATTCAATCTTAAGTGAAATAAATAAATATGATTATAATTAACATGTCAACAGTTCTTGTTGGCATGAACAAATTTTCTTATCTAAGCTTTATGTCTACCTTATAATTCTAATGGTAAATAACTATTATGATATTTACTCTTTGAAGACATGTCTACCATACAGTGTATATATCGATTTTCGCTGAAAAGTTAATAGGAAACGTACACAGCTAAAGACTTATTGAAAAGTGTATAGAAATCATTAATTTATCGGTCTTATTGGAAAAATTGACATATAACGCACACAGGAAAATGCTAATGTTAAAATGGTGTTAAATAATAAATGAAATATATTGATTTTCATTGGCTATAATGTATACCTTTGTCACGTTTCTCAGAAATAATTTAATTATATCAGTAAGGCGCTTATTTACCCACCTGTGTAGGTAACAATTTCACACTCGATATTACAAATTGGTTCGCAAAAATAACCAATAGTCTCTCAAACCGGATTTGAGGCTCTGGCGCCATCTTGATTTTTGATCAAGGTAAAAGAGGTCTTGTGCTCATCTTGACCCCCTAATGAGTATGTCTGCGTAGTTTTATGAAAATTTGCCCTGTAGTTGCCGAGACAAGCTCCGAACACGGAAGAACAATAATATATGCACAAGATGTATTTGATATCGAACGTGATTGATGTGAAGTGATTTCAGATTAGAGTAATGCATTGTCTTAATGTAAAGTGGCAGGTAATGTGTCGTTTTTACATATTTTCTTTCAGATGATGAAGGTTTTAAGAAATGATCGATTGAAAACAAGGATACAGTTGTTGTTTTTGTTTAAATGTTACCTACTTTACCCTATTACATGTACCATCCTCCAATATAGTTAGGCCCCGCTCTTTATCTTTTAATCTTAAAGTGGATGAATAATTACTTACATCCCGAAGACATTCTATCGTGTCCGCCTCTGAATTTGGTCAATAATATTCTGTCTTATAAGTGGTGTTTTTAGGACTTTGTTATTACATGTATTTCTTATTTGTTGGTGTTTGTTTGATATACAATATGCATATCTATACCGCGTTGGGATGCCATTTTATGCGTTTTTTGGCAATCAGTGTACAATTAAATTTAATTAATCTTATAATTGTTCCAGATTTATGGAATACAGGTTTCCCATAAATCAGTGGTATGTTTTGTAGATAAAGATTTTATTGTATCTGTGTATAATTAGGTAAACTATTGACTTCCGGTATGATTTTGTCACATTCGTATTTTTTGCCTTCTATCATAAGTGTGTTGTTCATGCAAAAATACGCGAAATTACACGTGTAGGTACACAGTGTTTCACGGTAGAGAGTTTAGGTATGTCAGAAGAGGCAGTACACAAAACCAAGAAATGATAAATTAAATATCCCCGTGGGTGAAAAAGATTAACAAGACGTAAACTTGTACGTGAACAATATAACGAGCATTTGACATTCGCTGTCGCCGAAATGATACGATTCCAATCTTAGATTTTCTCAAGATTAATAGTTTAATGAGTTAAACATAAATTTGGGCTGTGGAAGAAAAGAAGTAGACTTATACTGTTACTTTATCTAACGCAAATGAGAATCTAGACTTGGCAGTGTCATCACGACTGTTAGTTTGGCGGATGTATTGATATGTATATAATTACTAACACGACTACCGGTACAGAATCCGGATAGGAACATGCCAAACTCATTACGTGTTCCGCATTGGATTTTCAGTGTTAAGACATACAGTAGTTAATAAGACATCGACGTGCCCTCTACATACCAACACCTACCAATACCACGTGTAAATCGACGCGGGGTCAAATCCTGATCCAAACCATGCATTGATATTCAGCTAACAGCAATGTGTTCTAAAGCAGTTATGTCAAAAAGTGTAAAATCTACATATGGCTCCGAATTAATGTATATACTGAGATCAGTGCGATCCAAGCTTCATCAGATTGTGTTATTTATTTTATTATTTTTTTTCTGAGTTTCTCTGTGCTTAATATCAAAATTTCTTATAATCATGATCAATATTTACCACAAGAACATCCTAGTTTAACTTACAGTTTCTAACTATGAACATAGTACTGTTTATTATTTCAACGAATGCATTATAAAGCTAACTATTCTTTGCGAAGCTAGTTTGTCCAGATTTGAAAATGTTGAATGTTGCTGCGTCTTTATGTTGATGTCGAAAAAGTTGGCTTCTCTGTTCGCCAATTGTTTATTCTTCCAACAAACAAGCTGCTTCTTCAATAAACATTCGTACCATCCTTGTATTTCCTGGTGTGTCTGGTGAAAGCCATCCCCAGGCCATATGTGAGTCTGAGATAGCCATTCTGGTCTCGTCAGACCAAACAGCCGTCACGTCGGATTCAGAGTCTACACGACAAGTAGAAAACGTATATATTAAACTAAATACTTTCTTACTTCATATATTGTTCGTTTAAACATAAAGATATGGAGATAAACATCATTACTTTGAACTGGAAAACGTTATCACACTAAGACATATATGTACAAGAAATCATGTTGTCGACTAATTTTTGAAAAACAAAATTTAATTAAGTTGAGTTGTAATTTCATTAACTTAGAGTTTCGAGTTGTAAAGTAATCTTTTCATTTTACTTAGTTAAGCCGAGTTGTCATATCAGTTAGAAATATGAGTTGAGTTCAAGTCAATTAAGTCAAGTTATCATCTCAATAGCTTAGAAATCAGAGTGGGTTGTCACCATACTAAGAACAAGGGTCCGCGTGAGTAGCACGTGTCCCTGTCGTATAGAAGGGAGTAAGAATATAGCTACTGCATTACCTCATTGCAAGATTCAAAAAGTCGACTGAATTTAGAAAATATTTCTTTTTCTTTCTAAACAACCTTTCTCTTGCTAATGTTTCCCTCGATACCGCTTCTGGTTTCTATTTGAGGAGAACGTTTCACCTGTATGAGGAAGACTGTTGGTATTTGAGGTGAGCGTTTACCTGTATGAGGAAGACTGTTGGTTTATATCCCCTGATTGGTAGCCAATGCCAGACGCCCAGAACTGAGTGACAAGGTGGACTTCCCTTAACTTGGCCCCATTCAAATATGCGCTTTCCTTAAATGAGCAGAATATGTTGATGTGACGTTAAAAACAACAAATAAACGACTGTTATACAATATTAGTATTCTATGTGCCATTCAGCTTGTTACCAGGCCTTTCCGCTCTTATCTATTTTTATAGTGTATATAATTTGTAAAATAGAGACTGGTACCATTAAGAGATATTTCCAATTGTATAATGTTTGCGATCTCGTATATCATAATAGGTCATAATTATTCCACAGCGCGATATTGGTATTCTGGTGGTACTCTGGCTACATGTAGTTGTCAATTTAACATATATTTATTGGGCTTTGTAATTCAAATCAGGGTTAAAATCAGCAGAAGGAAACATTACCAATGATTAGATGACCTTGGTCTTCGGTTAATGATATCTTGTTTTTGTGATTTTCTCTAAAATTGAATTCCCCCATACATATAAACAAAACAGCCGTTTCTGTTCGTCATATTGTAGCACGCCTCTATTTTTGACAAATATCAAAGTTAACGACAGATATAACAATCGGTTTTTTTCCCGGAGACCACCCCGCTTCACCTAGGCCAGTCGTTGAAACGTACTCTGAATCATGTAAAACATTCGACAGATGAGAAAATGCAGTCAATGTCAACGATCAGAAACTAAGACATCAACATTACCAGGAAACCAAGATGTTCATTGTCTGCAGGTCTCGTTTTAAAAACAGGTCTCGTCGTCATTAGGATCATACTTAATTTTCCTGGAAGAATTTTGTAACAGTTACGTAATGTCGTTATAAATCTGATTCAAAAAATATATTTATGATACTATATTCTGCTCGGGGTTTTCAATCCAATCACCATATTGTGATATGCAAGTAGAGTAGCCTTATCTGTCCACATAACAAACATACTGGTAAACCGTGTGTTCAGTTGATTATGTTAATATTAACATATTCCAATATAACATATATACTATAACATAATCCTGCTATATGTTTCTTCATCATGCTTCCAATCATCGTTATATATTCCAATGATGTTGACTGTTCGCTGACTGTGACAGGGATTGGTGACTGTAATTTCGGCAGTACACTCCAGTGAGGTCGCACTATAAAGTCAAAATTAGTTTCACAATGAGACAAACACGAACACTCTCAGCCTCCCAGGACACACACCCTCACCACACGCATGCATCTGGCACAGAGGGGAGGCCGGCCTTAAATGACCATATAAAACCATACCATGACGTCACAGCACGCTTTGTATAGTATGATAAGCGTGGATTTGCATCCGATCAAGAAGGCATTTATTCGGGTTATTTTCATGTACAAACATTATACATCATATAAAAGAAATACTTGGTCAGGTGTGTGCGAGATTATTTACCTTTGGAATTGACTTACAACGGCGAATTCCGGAGATATGCTATGTTTAAGTTAAAAATTGAATTAAAAAACGGTGATCATAATTTGTAATTAAGTTAACACAGTTCCTAAACCAGTAGCAAGATAGGTAACTAGGGGATACACACATAACTAGATATGTAACTAGGGGATGTACACATAACTAGATATGTAACTAGGGGATGTACACATAACTAGATAGGTAACTAGGGGATGTACACATAACTAGATAGGTAACTAGGGGATATACACATAGCTACATAGGTAACTAGGGGATATACACATAGCTACATAGGTAACTAGGGGATATACACATAACTAGATATGTAACTAGGGGATGTACACATAACTAGATAGGTAACTAGGGGATATACACATAACTAGATAGGTAACTAGGGGATATACACATAGGTAGATATGTAACTAGGGGATATACACATAGCTAGATATGTAACTAGGGGATATACACATAACTAGATATGTAACTAGGAGATATATACATAACTAGATAGGTAACTAGGAGATATACACATAACTACATAGGTAACTAGGGGATATAAACATAGCTAGATACGTAACTAGGGGATATACACATAACTAGATATGTAACTAGGGGATGTACACATAACTAGATAGGTAACTAGGGGATATACACATAGCTACATAGGTAACTAGGGGATATATACATAACTAGACAGGTAACTAGGGGATATAAACATAACTAGATAGGTAACTAGGGGATATACACATAGCTACATAGGTAACTAGGGGATATACACATAGCTAGATACGTAACTAGGGAATATACACATAACTAGATATGTAACTAGGGGATATACACATAGCTAGATATATAACTAGGGGATATACACATAACTAGTAGGTAACTAGGGGATGTACACATAACTAGATAGGTAACTAGGGGATATACACATAACTAGACAGGTAACTAGGGGATGTACACATAACTAGATAGGTAACTAGGGGATATACACATAACTAGACAGGTAACTAGGGGATATACACATAACTGGATATGTAACTAGGGGATGTACACATAACTAGATAGGTAACTAGGGGATATACACATAACTAGATATGTAACTAGGGGATATACACATAACTAGATAGGTAACTAGGGGATGTACACATAACTAGATAGGTAACTAGGGGATATACACATAACTAGATAGGTAACTAGGGGATATACACATAACTAGATAGGTAACTAGGGGATATACACATAACTAGACAGGTAACTAGGGGATATACACATAACTAGATAGGTAACTAGGGGATGTACACACAACTAGTAGGTAACTAGGGGATATACACATAACTAGATAGGTAACTAGGGGATATACACATAACTAGATAGGTAACTAGGGGATATACACATAACTAGATAGGTAACTAGGGGATGTACACATAACTAGTAGGTAACTAGGTAACTAGGGGATATACACATTAATAGATAGGTAACTAGGGGATATACACATAACTAGATAGGAAACTAGGGGATATACACATAACTAGACAGGTAACTAGGGGATATACACATAACTAGATAGGTAACTAGGGGATATACACATAACTAGATAGGTAACTAGGGGATATACACATAACTAGATGAAATCCAGGTCATATGATATGTACACGTGCCCTTTTTGTTGATGAAATAAAAAATGATTACTCTAGATAAAAAAAGGAAATCAAACTTAAAATGATTCAAATCGAACAATTAAACCGTGCGTGCAAAAATGCACAATGGATTCCTGTGAGACGCAAACACATCACTAGATCTCGTGCGAAATATACCGTTATGTTAGAAGGATCGCTCGGTCCAATTAGTGTTAAAACATCCCCAATACACCTGGCAGTGTTTACCCACGGAAGAATTAAAGCGATATGTGGACCGAGCCACGACAGCAAAGCAACTGTTGGATGTGGTCAACTTGGCTCACCCACGACGCCGTATAGTAGAGTTTCAGCCATCCGTCCCGTTCCGGCCCATATACTGCAAATCGACTATATTTCGCGAGATGAATACATTTGATGTTCACGTTTCGCGGAGTGGCCACTGTTGAGTTCATACAGAAACAAATGATAAATGCATGTATAGCTTCATTGTTTTCCGTTTGGCAGTTATACCTACAGATATTAATCAATTTACCTTACACGTTCGACGAAAATAGATGCACACTAAGATAATAAAAAGACCTAACATTTTCATAATAAACAAGGCCTTCTTATATAAACCATTCCTTTCTAGTTTACTATTTAGCACTTGATCGTATTCAGCCAACTGCTCACCGACTCCAATTCGTCCTTCTTACTGTCTTTCTACAAAGAATCTATTTCATGTATTATATACTTTCAACCTTTTAAATCTCACCAGGCCATTTTTTTTTTGTATTTGTCCTTTCCACACCTGTAAAAATCAACTTGTTTATCCATACGTCTAATTAAGTCGTTCGGCCCTTCGAAATGTTTGTCCCTTTTCAGACGATGTATATCGGCTCATTCTATTTATCAGCCCGGCCATTTTACCCACAATATTCAATCTACCTGTCTTCTGCACGAGGTCTTGCCTGTCTATCATTGTACCTCTATACCAAGCCGTCCATCATCAGATTGTTACATGCGGGTAGTAAACATGCCATACCTGTCTCTAATGTCTAATTTCTATACACAGAAAACCTTAACGTATAGTTGCATGTTATTTATCGGTTAGTTATTTTTATCGGGCTACTGATGGATTGGTTTTCAATCTTTCGCTTGGCAATTACCAGTCTTGTATAGGATATCAATATTTAATGAGCTGCATGCTATCAACTATGGGATTTTTCGACAGACAAGTCTTAAAAACAAAGCTCAATACTGGTATTAGCGCGTGCGGTATTCACACCTTATCTGATGGAGACATTGGGTTGGAAACATTATGTGATGCTAAAAGATTGACAACAACATCATACTTTAATGAGCGTGTTAGTACAGTATCTGGGAGGCGAACCTTTATTGTTTTTACCAGCAGTCAGCGTGATCGTATACGCCCTTGTGAAAGAGGTAACAGATTCAGCAGAGGCTTGACAATAGGGCTCGCACATTGCAGGATTGATGTGAATGTGTTTCTGTTTTTTACTGCTAGATCAGTTCCTGTGTTGCTTTGCATTCTGGCTCTGATTAATTATGATTGACAGTCGAGTAAGATGTTTTACTTAGCATGTGTTTTGCTTGATTTTAACATAAATATTCACTTAAACATGGTGTTTTATTTCAAACCAACAGACATCTGGCGTACGCCTTCTCACGCCATCTTCGTTACAGGAAATGAACCTATCTTTTTATTTTCATGAACCTTGAAACCACAATTTGTTTTATGTGCAATTATGAACACTTCTCGGCTCCTTAATGATGAATGTAGCTACTCATGAACAAGTACAAATCCGTTGGCATGGAAATATGGCATCTCTAATTGGACCTCGTGTTCTTCGGAAGCTCTCAACCGTACGTAATCAGAGTTGAAGCCTAGTTAGTAGAACAACGACAACTGACGCTTCTACTTGTAACTATTATCAATATATATACAAGGTTTGTTTTCCTGCACACCAATTAAACCGGAAGTAGGACCTAGTTAGCTATATCTGTGAGGGTCCTTAATTCTCTTGCCCGGATGAACTACGGATGACGTCAACCGGTGGGAGGTGGCTCCACAATGACAAATTCCAGAATGTATTTTTCCGTCAGTTTTAATAAAAAAAAATCTGGAATTTATCATATCACTGTTTTAAACTAATTTTATAACAAAAGATATAATCGCCGTCCGCAGAGTTCTAAATCCATAACCGGAACTTAGAAACGTGGTGAATATGCGATTCATTAATCCGGTTTTGTAAAACGATTCAAGCGATGTTTAGTTTAAGCCGAAGTCTGTACAAATAAGCAATTCAATTATGCCACCTACAAATGTATGTGAAATACATGTATGTCCAAACTAAAAAAGAAAGAAAGAAAGAAAAACAAACCCCAAAAAAACTCTATAATATTATAATCAAGCTTGCTCCTATTTTTGAAGATGCGCGATTTATTGCTCTCAAATTAGCGCAAAAATTCTAAGATGATCTTTTTGTTCGAGATGCCATAACCGACCAACAGACTTTTGGTGCGAGATGCCCTAACCGGCCCCCATACTTTTGGTGCGAGATGCCCTAACCGGCCCCCATACTTTTGGTGCGAGATGCCGTAACCAGTCACCATACTTTTGGTGCGAGATACCCTAACCGGCCCCCATACTTTTGGTGCGAGATGCCCTAACCGGCCCCCATACTTTTGGTGCGAGATGCCCTAACCGGCCCCCATACTTTTGGTGCGAGATGCCCTAACCGGCCCCCATACTTTTGGTGCGAGATGCCCTAACTGGTCACCATACTTTTGGTGCGAGATACCCTAACCGGCCCCCATACTTTTGGTGCGAGATGCCCTAACCGGCCAACATACTTTTGGTGCGAGATGCCGTAACCAGTCACCATACTTTTGGTGCGAGATGCCGTAACCGGCCAACATACTTTGGTGCGAGATGCCCTAACCGGTCACCATACTTTTGGTGCCAGATGCCCTAACAGGCCACCATACTTTTGGTGCGAGATGCCGTAACCGGCCAACATACTTTGGTGCGAGATGCCGTAACCGGCCAACATACTTTGGTGCGAGATGCCCTAACCGGCCAACATACTTTGGTGCGAGATGCCGTAACCGGCCAACATACTTTGGTGCGAGATGCCGTAACCAGTCACCATACTTTTGGTGCGAGATACCCTAACCGGCCCCCATACTTTTGGTGCGAGATGCCCTAACCGGCCAACATACTTTTGGTGCGAGATGCCTAACCGGCCAACATACTTTTGGTGCGAGATGCCCTAACCGGCCAACATACTTTTGGTGCGAGATGCCCTAACTGGTCACCATACTTTTGGTGCGAGATGCCCTAACCGGTCATCATACTTTTGGTGCGAGATGCCCTAACCGGCCAACATACTTTTGGTGCGAGATGCCCTAACTGGTCACCATACTTTTGGCGCGAGATGCCCTAACCGGCCAACATACTTTTGGTGCGAGATGCCCTAACCGGCCAAAATACTTTTGGTGCGAGATGCCGTAACCGGGCAACATACTTTTGGTGCGAGATTCCCTAACCGGCCAACATACTTTTGGTGCGAGATGCCCTAACCGGCCCCCATACTTTTGGTGCGAGATGCCCTAACTGGTCACCATACTTTTGGTGCGAGATGCCCTAACCGACCAACATACTTTTGGTGCGAGATGCCCTAACCGGTCACCATACTTTTGGTGCGAGATGCCCTAACCGGCCAGCATACTTTTATCTCACTTTATAAATAGTGTATGTTTAAAAGTTGTGTACGATGTTGGTTAGTTGAAAGAAAAGTGAAAATATGATACACACAGCTTAATTCAAAAGGGTTTGAATATCTACCCAAATCTGTCCGTATAGCATAAAGTATACATGGTGGATGTAATGTTTAAGTGATGTTGCTAATTAAAACGAACTCGTGTATAAATGTATGTGTAAATTAATAAGATAAATGTTACAATCCGCTAAGTTGATTGCTACTGGCTATTACATTCCAGTCTCCCCCTCCGTCTTGATGGCTGTCCAGTAAGTGATAGCTTGACTAGACTGTTCCACAGTTTATGTACAAAACTCTGTCTGTGGCAGACAATGTTTTCTCCCAAATTAGTAGACGTGGTATTATTTTTACTGACAACACAATTAGCTTTTAAGACACTCGGAACATTTTTGCCGCCTAAGAATAGAAATGTTCTTCGAATGGAAACTGTGTCTGACCGGTGTCGATTTAAGTGCTTCGTGGCCATATACCATACAATCTGGGCTGAGTTGACCGTTTGGTTCTATCTGAGAGAACTTATTGGTGTATAGCCACGTACTCACGCGCAGGGATACGTGAGGGTCGTGTCCTCCGCGGCACCTGATTACAGTTGCCACCGGGGATAACTACGCACGTGGTCTGATCCAGGATCGATGCTTCTCCAGAACAAGTATTCCCTTCTCTACTTGAAATTGACTCCCTAGGATATGAGTCGCCAACATAATTGAATCATGACTTTATGATTCCGTGGTGTGAGTTATGTACTTGTTGGTATGGTTGTTGATTTGGTGCTGATGTGCCTGTTCGATGGGTTCTCTCACCTTTGTGATGTGACAGGGTCTCGGAGTTTTTTGTGACGGTTGATGCGACGTGTATATGTGTGATGGAGTCTGTGACTTGTATGTATGATGGTTTCTCAGAGATTCTGTGTGATGGATTCTGTGACTTGTATGTATGATGGTTTCTCAGAGATTCTGCGTGATGGATTCTGTGATGTTATATGTATGATGGTTTATGTATGATGGATTCTGTGATGTTATATATATGATGGTTTATAAGGTGTTCTGCTTGATCACCTTTAGCAAATAAAAGACAGGCTAAAATATATCCTGGCGATGAACAAAAATGCAGAAAAATAGTGAATTTCACTCTTAGAGTGAATGACCCCACCCCACCCTCCACCGACTACATCTTACAGATTACACATTCCAGAGACTTTACTTTGACGTCATATATACTGTACGATAATTGTCTTCCTCGGACCTATATGGTTTCTGAACGGGCTGCTAGATGGTCAATGGTACCTATCCCCTTGTTGGCCCGGCCATTGATCTACAAGACGAGGGGATAAGTAGACAATTCCTCATATATATTTTCCATTCTAGTATCGGAAAAGATAATTGATGGAGACTGATAACACATCAAAAACGTTGACCGTGTATGACGACGACATAAGCACCCAATCGGCTGACTTCTCTGTACGTACCTACTACACGTGATGGATACGACGGGGAGTATTGATGACGTTAGCTCTATATCCCTATCCCGTATTTGGAACAGGGGAGAGAAATTGATTCCAGTAGAATCTCGTATCATATTGTATTTGATGGAATCTATGGAACATCAAACAAATGGGAAGATAATTACCTAGATCAGGACCAATCAAATTACACGCTGATCGATTGCCTCGGCCCTACTCCGGCCGACCGGGAGCCAGCAGCAGGTTTTCGTATTTTGAAGAAGACATTAATGGACTTTGGGAACAATTGTTGACAGCAGATAACTAAAAGTGGCAGGGCACCATCGATCGTCTTCAGCTTACTTGGGGTAACTGGCCAAATGTTCATTACTCCCAGAGCTTGTTGTGTTTGGATAGCCCTATTCTTACAGCTTTTTGACGGATTTTAAATTAGCTTTCCTACATTGTCCAAAGCAATTTTTGAATACTCTAAATGACATAAATATGATTTAACAATGAATTTCCATATTACACATTAAGCTGAATCGGGGTCAACGATGTTCGTACGCGTGCCAATTCGCTTGGATTGGTTGCCATATGAATGGCTATTTTGACAGATACATTTTTGATTGGTAATTTGAGTGGACATACATATTATTTGACTTCGTTGACCATATTGACAGTTCCATATTGATCGATAGAGATATGAGTGGCAATATTAATGAATACATACGCAAATTGTCATATATAGCTCGGTCTTTTTAGGGGGTGATGATAGGGTTGCTTATCTTGATCATATTATGAATGAGGGCTGATTTTGAGTGATACACACATTATGCAAAATACCGTCCAAACGAAAAATATTCGAACAGCAGTACTGTAGCTTTTGTAGTGGGGCACCTGAAGTAATTAACCACCTTTTGGATCTTACACATTGTCAATCGCTTTGGCCATGTTTTATAAATTCAGTTTTTTTTCTTCAAATATAATGTTGTTGTAGAAAGAAAGGAAACCTGCTACTTTCCTATTTGGCATAGCTGATAATGTTTAAGCGATAACTTTAAATACATGCATATTGTTTATTAGGAAATATATATCGTTAATGCAACAATTCAATAAAATTCAAAACTGGAAAACATTTATACAAAATTATAGAAACCTGGATCTATAGTCTACCTATATGTTGACCCAAAAGACAGTGAACAAGATCCGGCAAATCGGGAAAGTATCACACTTATTTTAGAATGAACTCTGTTACCGATTTTTTGCATATTATGTATGTTTTCATCAAGAACCTTTGTCATACGGGTACCTTAATTATGTGATTGAAGCAATTAAGATATCAATAAAAAATATTATGCAAATTACGGTGAAAACTTAGGACACAATCAGACTGGGTGATGCTAACTCAATATCAGCTATTGGAGGATGACTTGGTGAGCATTGTTTGAAACATAGATAAAAATACAACAGGCTTTTCTACAAAACCTGTGATTCTCAAATATCCCTGAAAATGATCAGAGGTTTAAACATTTGAAAGCTGTAAGGTTACATTAAGTCTGACTGAGGAGGTCGATACCATCCCTATCAAGTTCGCAATACATATCCTAAGGCTTCAATGGCGCCATTTAGAAAATGTTCACCCTGGAAACGAGTCTTCGGGGACATCGAAGTAAAAAAAGTAAAAGTTGGTCCCGTTTGCTAAGAGACAGAAAACTGTTCCCATGTTGTGACCTCAGATTGATGTCAGGGCTGGGATAAGTATCGAAGCCTCCAGCTCTATAAATAACAGCAATCTAATTTACGGTCGCTTTCCGGACCGAAATCAATTCGATTTCTATATTCTTCAATTCAAACGGAATTGGACTGGGATTTGAAGATGTTTTTTCAACATCCTGTGTGGATATCACTGCAGGTGAAACTTTGTTTCTGAAAGCAATAAATACACAAAGGAGGGTCTTTGTACCATTAATATTGGGTTTTAATCTCAAGTGTATGAGTTATTTTTCCCTTTCCGGATTTGATGCATCCCGCGTTTTGTAGAAAATTTATCGCCATCGCTGAAACTATTTCGAGAATGATAATAAATGATCTGATATTAAAACAAAGTCTCTGGTGACGACGACGACGACGATGATGACGACGACGACGATGATGATGACGATGACGATGACGACGACGACGACGACGACGACGACGACGCTGACGCTGATGCTGATCCTGATACTGCTGCTGCTGCTGCTGCTGCTGCTGATTAATGCAAACAACGTCTATATCCAGGTCAGCCTGATAAAGTAAAAACCTCTACAATCAGAATCTGCGTTCAAAGACCATCAGTACATTTTGAAATATAACTGTCGAATATATTTTATCTAATTGAGTGACATTTTCGCAAGATAAGGTTTCAAACGGCATTTCTCAAATGCTCACAGATTTCTCAATGTTGCCTTAACATTCATAATGAAAAATACACATTTCTGTCTCTATGGCGCGATAACGTTTCTCCTCACTGTTAACATCAATGAAGCTAAATTAGAAGATGTTTGACGGGGAATTGGGCTGTAGTATAATATTATACGGGCGCTACTTTTTGGTAGTTTTAATGATTTTCTGCCGGGGGTTGTCTACCTGACTGAATTGTTCCGTCGTATTCTGCACAAAATGCTCTCAAATATTCACCTATTCATATTCTTCATCAACATACTTAGATACCACTAACATTTAGCATTTGTCTTTTTCACAATTAAAATCGGTCGAACGTTTTTATTAATTACAATATTTACAGCTTCAAGTTGTTGCGTTCTCAATACTTGAACTCGTCTCGGGGTCCGCATGTGTTAAGGGGAAGTATCAATCAATGAATCAATTAATGAATGAATCAATGAATCAATCAATGAATCAATCAATCAATCAATCAATCAATCAATCAATCAATCAATCAATCAATCAATCATGAATCAATGAATCAATCAATGAATCACTCACTCACTCACTCACTCAATCAATCAATCAATCGATTAATCAATCAATCAATCAATCAATCAATCAATCAATCATGAATCAATGAATCATTCAATGAATCAATCAATGAATCAATCAATCAGTCAATCAATCAATCAATCAACCAATCAATCAATCAATCAGTCGATCAATCTATCAATCAATCAATCAATCTGTCGATCAATCAATCAATCAATCAATCAATCAATCAATCAATCAATCAATTCAATCAATCGATTGATCAGTCAATCAATAACTTATTTTATTAGAGTGTCAAACTTGTACACGAGCATCTGCTCCATCAGCTGACAGTTCACAGCAAATAGCTGCACATGTGCGAGTTGAACCAGTAACTTTAAGATTAAAGTTTGCATGGTCAACGAACAATTAATATCATGGATGTTTACAGAATACTTTTGCAAAATATCCCGTTACGTTTTCTGGAAAATATTACATCAAATGTATTACTCAAAGGACATATTTACCCAACAATTCTTTGATCCACACTTGCTCATGCGCAAAATCTTTTGAATAAAACGTAGAAATGTGGTACATTTATCAAACTATTGATTCGGTGTTCCCACCTTGGGGAAGCTTTGTTAATGAGCAGTGTCATTGTTGCTGAAGAAAAGCATCATTGATTAAAATCGAGTTAGAGAATATATGTTACAAAGCCATGTTTGTTTCTAATGATAATGCCAGTGGTATTAGCTGGTGTATTGGCGTCTGTACTGCTTCTCACGGCTCCAGAGGCTGAGGTGCTAAATTTGTCTTCAAAAGTGTCCCTGGTGTACCAGTAATTTGGTCAGACATTTATTATTGAAACTATAAAATAGTTAAGAGAAAACTTCTGTGCTAGAGGAATGAAATATCCTGTGACAATATAAATTCCATCTTAAAAAGTCTAAACCTTATTATTGTATTTTAAAACGGTGAACGAGAAACCTGATAAAATTTATTGAGATTACAAGCATGTGTTTTCCAATAAGATGTAATTCATCTAATCGGCGAAGACAAGTGTTCTTAATAAGATAAAAACAATAAGAAAATTCCATATTTGTATGAAAATGTGTATTTTTAATGTGAATGAAAAATGAAAGATGAACACGAAAATAATGCAATCATATACAACAAATACAACAGATATACCTCTAATCATTTTCAAAACGAGGAGCTAAATATGTTGTCTATGCAGCGGAGAAATATTTGCATTATTCTGCAAATATGTAACAATAAATAAATGATCGAATGAATAATCGAACGAAAATTTATTAATACCATATGATAAACGGTTTCTCAGAAAAAAAGAGTAATTCAAATTAATTACCTCGTTTAACACGAGGATTTATTGCTTACGTTGGCCAATACGTCAGATCAGCTGTGATCAATTTTCATTTTGATGGTGTTCCATTGCACCAGTCTGCCCAAACGAAAACTTAATAAAGATATAGCGGTGTTGTTTCCATCACCAGTAGTTTCATACTCTAAAACTGAAATACCGAGCCTAGAACTGTATGGAACGCCAAAAAACATCAAGGACACATCCACACACACAAGGACCAGAGACAGGACATTTTGTACTTACTATAATAACTCTATGAATACTCAATTATTTCTTTGGTCTGGAGATACTTAATCAATATTTCGTCCTAATATGGTAATGCACGTGTTTAACTCCCTGATCGGTCATGGAACATCCCCATCGTCCCGTTTTCCCGCCTAATGTCCTGCGTCACGTGAACAGTCGGAGGTGTATGTCCGTTTTGATTTGAAACAAGACTTATTGAACACGTTTACAGTAATCGTCAGTGCGTGTCTACTGCCCTTCTACCTTTAAGAAAATACAATGTATATTCAGCGCTTTCCGGGAGTTTCTGACTGAGTTGGATGGGAGTTACCAACCAGCGATGAGAAAGTCACGTGCACGGCTTAATAACAGGTTACTGGTAATAATTGTCTTTCTCTGAGAATATTGATAGAAACACTCAATTCCGTTATAGCTCTACATCCATCCCTCCTTAGAGTTTATCTTCTCCGTAACGACCGTTGCGACAAAATACCGCATTTGCAAACGGGGTTGCTTTTCACTAATCTCATTATATCACATAATGTGATCATTAGTACAACTTTAAATAACTTTTATAACACCGAGTTTACGCTATGAAAAAGACATTACATTTCCTGTAGAAATTTGAAGGTCTCTAGCTCATAGTTAGGTGATTCACAGAGGAAACCAACAGTGATATGGGGATACCAACAGAGATATGGGGATACTAACAGAGATATGGGGATATCAACAGTGATATGGGGATACCAACAGAGATATGGGGATACTAACAGAGATATGGGGATATCAACAGAGATATGGGGATACCAACAGTGATATGGAGATACCAACAGAGATATGGGGATACCAACAGAGATATGGGGATACCAACAGAGATATGGGGATACTAACAGAGATATGGGGATATCAACAGTGATATGGGGATACCAACAGAGATATGGGGATACCAACAGTGATATGGGGATACCAACAGAGATATGGAGATACCAACAGAGATATGGGGATACCAACAGAGATATGGGGATACCAACAGAGATATGGGGATACTAACAGAGATATGGGGATATCAACAGTGATATGGGGATACCAACAGTGATATGGGGATACCAACAGTGATATGGAGATACCAACAGAGATATGGGGATACCAACAGAGATATGGGGATACCAACAGAGATATGGGGATACTAACAGAGATATGGGGATATCAACAGTGATATGGGGATACCAACAGAGATATGGGGATACCAACAGTGATATGGGGATACCAACAGAGATATAGGGATACCAACAGAGGTATAGGGATACCAACAGAGGTATGGGGATACCAACAGAGATATGAGATACCAACAGTGATATGGGGATACCAACAGAGATATGGGGATACCAATAGAGATATGGGGATACCAATAGAGATATGGGGATACCAACAGAGGTATGGGGATACCAATAGAGATATGGGGATACCAATAGAGATATGAGATACCAACAGTGATATGGGGATACCAACAGAGATATGGGGATACCAATAGAGATATGGGGATACCAATAGAGATATGGGGATACCAATAGTGATATGGGGATACCAATAGAGATATGGGGATACCAACAGTGATATGGGGATACCAACAGAGGTATGGGGATACCAACAGAGATATGGGGATACAGACAGAGATATGGGGATACCAACAGAGGTATGGGGATACCAACAGAGGTATGGGGATACCAACAGATATATGGGGATACCAACAGAGATATGAGATACCAACAGTGATATGGGGATACCAACAGAGGTATGGGGATACCAACAGAGATATGGGGATACCAACAGAGATATGGGGATACCAACAGAGATATGGGGATACCAACAGAGATATGGGGATACCAACAGAGATATGGGGATACCAACAGAGATATGGGGATACCAATAGAGATATGGGGATACCAACAGAGATATGGGGATACCAACAGAGATATGGGGATACCAACAGAGATATGGGGATACCAACAGAGATATGGAGATACCAACAGAGATATGGGGATACCAACAGAGGTATGGGGATACCAACAGTGATATGGGGATACCAACAGAGATATGGGGATACCAACAGAGGTATGGGGATACCAACAGTGATATGGGGATACCAACAGAGGTATGGGGATACCAACAGAGATATGGGGATACCAACAGAGATATGGGGATACCAACAGATATATGGGGATACTAACAGAGGTATCGGGATACCAACAGAGATATGGAGATACCAACAGAGGTATGGGGATACCAACAGAGGTATGGGGATACCAACAGAGATATAGGGATTCCAACAGAGATATGGGGATACCAACAGAGATATGGGGATACCAACAGAGGTATGGGGGTACCAACAGAGGTATGGGGATACCAACAGGGATATGGGGATACCAAACAGAGATATAGGGATACCAACAGAGGTATGGGGATACCAACAGAGATATGGGGATACCAACAGAGGTATGGGGGTACCAACAGGGATATGGGGATACCAAACAGAGATATAGGGATACCAACAGAGGTATAGGGATACCGACAGAGATATGGGGATACCAACAGAGATATGGGGATATCAACAGAGATATGGGGATACCAACAGAGATATGGGGATACCAACAGAGGTATAAGGATACCAACAGAGATATGGAGATATCAACAGAGATATGGGGATACCAACAGAGATATGGGGATACCAACAGAGGTATAAGGATACCAACAGAGGTATGGAGATACCAACAGAGGTATAGGGATACCAACAGAGGTATGGAGATACCAACAGTGATATAGGGATACCAACAGAGATATGGGGATACCAACAGTGATATGGGGATACCAACAGAGATATGGGGATACCAACAGAGATATGGGGATACCAACAGAGATATGGGGATGGAAGCCAACAGGAAAACGAAACCGTAATTCTAACTCGGAAACAATAAAATGGAAAGGAAGGAAAAGTAAACAAAATATATAACATTTTCAGGAAGGATAAGCGCTTTATGTTTTCTTCTGGTCTTCGAGAAAAATTAACGGTATGAAAATACTCACACTTTAGCCCAGCATCATCAGATTGTGACTGTTTACCTTCATCAGATTGTGACCATGTTGGATAACGGGCGGCCATTTTGTGTATCGCTATTTCTTGAAAGTTCTTCGTTTTTCATTCTCATATGTTATATGCAGGTTTCCTTTGCTCCTTGGTTGTGCGTGATTAATTTTGAGACTGATCGGAAATAAGTTAGCCGATAGGCAGCCAATTTTTTTTTATAGTTGAAGTTTGTTATCGCTATTTCATATATGTCATATGTAGGTTTCTCTTGTTTTCAAATTATTTAATCAAAGGAAAAGAGAAAAGATGATGAAATAGAGAAAATATCGGCCTTGCATAGATACAACAAAAATCATTCAATGGTGGGTGTCAATATCTATTTATTGATGTTGACGTTGAACGAACAAACAATCACGTGGTTTCAAGAGATTCAGATTGTGAAATTTGTATGTAAGTTTTGTGATCGGCATCAGAATGATGATTATATTCGATTGTGTTACTTTTGGTTTCGTCATCACTACCACGGATATTACTTTGAGGGTGTGACATTACCTGGCTTAATCGACGATGAAGCGGGCCATTCAGGGAACACTTAGGACCCTACTGATGGCGTATTATTCTACAGTTCATATTCAAGTTTCCATACTTTATTCTGGCGTCTTCGATCTGAAATTAGAATTATGATTTGGCTGAACACTTCATGAAGTTGACCTTGAAACCATGTATACCATAAGCTGACCTTTGTCACCTTTTCTTGGCATCATTTGATTTCTGTGATATATCGGTGAGAAAATCTAAAAGAAGTTAATTTACCCATATGATATCGATCGGCTAATCAAAGATATACACATGAAATATGAAATGTGTGTACCTTTCCTAATCTCATTTCTCTTTATTACCCTTTCAAATGTAAATGGAGATAGGTTTTCTGTCAGAAATGCTAAATTCATATAAATTTCTACAAGTCCATTTTGAGACTTATCTGAAATTCCGTTTTAAATAATATATCAGGCTAGACAGAATGTAACCAGTGCCAAGTTAATCCAGAAATCGCAACTCAGAGGAGGTCGACAGGTCACGTGATGATGCGGGTGGAATGACGGGAAGGAGTCAGTGATCAAGGTTAAAGTCCGCGGCCAATAATTGGTTACTATTTTAGGTAATGTTACAAACGTAAAAAAATATTTTGCCTGAAAATATATTAAAACTATACGAATCCAATCATTGAATCCGTTTTGCCACATGGGTTGGACTTAGAGCGTACTCGCGATATCCACAAGTGTTGGCCTATCCGTATGCGTCTTCGTATTTTTTCTGAGGGAACATCGATAAACTTATAAATATATAATGCGATTGCATGTATTGAACTTTCAATGTTATTACGAGATTTTTTTTCTGATATCATCGCTGCTCTTTGAAAGTAACCAATTAGTGTTATATGTCGCCATGTTTTCTATTGATGAGTTCCTGCAACTTTGGGAAAAAACAGGTGTGAAAGAAACGACGTTGAGATTCTATTTTTCTATACTCTTTCAAACTGCAGACATATGTATCTTCAGCGAAATATCACATGGATCTGTGACGCCATCTGTCTTCTGTGGACGTCATAATGGACCTTAAATGCACGAGCGTTTTACGTGTAATACTAACGATCAATATTTATTTGATGAACAGGCTACGTAATAATTCTCCGAACTTTCTTAAATCAATTACAAAACCCCCTCCCTTCTCTAAAAACTGAAAATCAGGAAATTATTTTACGTTTCTTTATGAAAGTAATTAACTTGTCAGAATCGCTATACTTGTATATGTCTGTATGAACTAAATCGCAGGATTTGTTATACATTTTTAAAAAAAATCAGTAGGTCAACGGATTAATTTATTTTTTGGAGAAGTGTGTATAACAACACTATATTTATGCAGTGATAACTGTATATGATATTGTGTATATATAGTTATATATTGGCATTTGTATGAGCTCCACACGTGCAGTACTTGTATTGTGTATATACATTACTAGCACCTGCCAATTTGTTTATCGTATCAACATGTCAAGAATGCAGGGCTAATAATTCCCAGTAACTCCGCGATGATCTTCTCATCAGTAGATGTTTTGTGACTCGGGATACACTGATGTGTATATAAGCACAATCTAATGTCATATAGATGGCTTTAATCGTTAGTACAGTGCTTGGAAACACTAACAGATTTTTTTTTTCACTTCTTGCTTAGAACTGTGGACAGGTATGTGACACCCTTTCTGATACTGGGTGTCGATTCCGATTCCGGAGGTTATAATTTTCTGTGTACTTCCGGTACATAAAAAGTGCTGAGTTTGATCACCGGGAGATGTGGAGGGACTGCTTTTTCGCTGTTAATGGTTAGGGAGGTTTGATTTGTTTGTTTTGGCTATCATGTTCCATTTGACAGTGTTTAGTAAGTACTCGGATGATATATATATATATATGTGGGTTTTGATGACTTTCGTTTCAGTCCAAAAACTTTCGCTCCGTCAGTTGTTCAAAGTCAATGTGATATGATTCGATTTCGATATAATTTTGTTTTCTAAAATTGGATGAGTGTTTTTAAGTATACTATTTATATATTTGTCGTAAAGTTTTTAAATATATGTGGACAGTTATAAGGATATAGATGAGGCTCCCTGTGTCTGAGTACCGAGTATAACTTCTACTGTAAGGTATCGTATGTTCGTATCTACAGATCGTTCGCCGAGGTTGAACTTTAAATGCTGTCAAACGTTATATTCCCTCTTGAGACAAATTTCGGCAGAATCAGATAAAGCATGGAGTTTTACGACGCATTTGACGACAAGGCTACACTACAGGTAAAGTCCACACGTGAGAGTCAGGACTAAATAAGTCCCTGGTAGGAGTGTGTACGTCATTGTGTAACATGTACCAGGGGTGTTATATAGTCTACATTTGTACTCAAATGTCAACTGGACTGATACAATGTTCCCAGTCCGGTGCCGTCAAATGTCAATCACACTTGTGATGCACTTTATAAAGACATTTTGGTGAATTATACGTTTTATATACGTCCATAGGGGTGCTTTCCCTTCCTCACAGGCAAGAAGTTACAATCCATTTTCTTAGCTTGACGTGTATTTACAGCTTTTAGTGGATTTTTTTGTGACTTAAATTACAAAATGGTTTACACCATTTGTAATTGAAGTTTAAATGCATAATCTTATTTAAATAACATTTCGCAGGAATTAATGGCTACTCTTTGAGAAGCATTTATTGGACATTGTGTCTCTCGTTTTAGTAGTTTTGACTTTTATTGTTTTCCGGTCGATTCCGATTAGAACAAGTGCTTCTTGTTGCTTTTTATAAGATTTGTGTTGTTATTTGGTAAACAAAAGCATACCGACTAGTAGCATTGTTGAACAACGTCGCCTCGCTTACTGTGGTGTATTCCATCTTGTCATTGTCATTCCTGACTCCGTAACACACAGGCGCCAAACTGGATGGCAACTGAACGACTCCGAGAGATGACGAAACCAGTTTTCTTCCTGATTGCAGTGTAATTAGAATAAGGATAGTCTATTTATTCTTTCGTTTTGTTGCTAGGTTGTTATAGGGGGATAATGAAATGGACGTCTCATCGATTTAATACAGGCAAAGACACAAGTAGCAAGCAGCACTAGTTTTAAATCCATTACTCTATGGCTGCGCTCAATATATTGATTGATAAATAAAGCTCCGGAGTGAAAAAGCATCTAGATTTATCATCGCGACAGTGTTATGTATCAAATTGGACTAAATACTAATTCCGATGGACACGTAACAATGTACTCATACAGGAACGAGAGTTTGATGCTTAGCTGGTCTCCATGTAGCTCCATGAACGCGAAACACTACGTCCCCGGCTTGTTTAAGGGTGACAGCCATATGTTGGAAAGCCGTGTTAGGTAGGAGGTAGTTTTACGGTGAAGAGCTGTACGTAGGAGCTAGGTATATATAACCACATATATAGGCTCCCTCCGCCTTAGCGTCACTGTCATTTAAACACTTGCTGTATGTATAAGGTATACCGGCTCTAAGTGACGTCGACACCTTATTATCAGTCGCTCTGCACTGATGAACTTACCTTGATGTACAAAGCAGGTCATCATAGTGGAAACCAGTCGCGAGCTTGACCACTCAACACTACCACTGTTCGGACTGTTATCATGGACATCAATGAATATTTAATTGTGAATTCATACATGTTTCTCTGAACCTTTTAAGGTGTATGATTATTCAAGGATATTGTACTTTTCACACGAAAGGTAAGTAAACATTAATGGCGATATAGGTAAAGCTTGATTTAAACGTGTACCGCACATGTATATATATAGCTGCCGACAGGGATGTAGTATATTCTGTCTATATACGTCTCTAGTATCGACGCTTAAACTCATACCCGTTTTAGTGTATAGTGGGGTCCGGATTTATATGACGTTATGGATTTTGTGTTGTTAAATACCTGTAAGTATATTATTATTCATAAGATGTATATAATATATATTTAGGGTTGAACCCCTGACCCCAGATTGAACGTAAACAAGCTCCGGACAATGGAGGGACCATGACCATATCGGGGCAACGGACCGAGGCTAGGGCTGCTTTATATTTATAATGGGTTCTCTGTGTAGGTATGGGAACTAAATCGATGTGCAGTTTTATATAGGTCAATCGTATGATTTATCAGACCCTACGGGGCCTAAACCTCAATACAGGTGGATGTTGTTGACAGATAGGCGATGTTGGCTTTCATTAAATGTAGGTATATTTTGAAGGTGAAGTTAGGTTCGTGTTAGTTTTAACTCATCACTCATAACGTTGTCAGCGTCAGTGATTAATAGCGCCATGTTAATTGTTTATACTACGGTATACATTATCCTATAATTAATTGAATTTTAATAGTGTACCGAGTGATATTTAATTTAGAAAGTAAGTACGTGCACAGATAGATATTTAAAATGGCGTTCATATTCTAACACAATAAACTAGTATGTACATGTATATATAGTATCTGTTATGAACTTATGACATAAAATAGACTTTGTTTGGCCTACGCACCTGCTAATATCAAAATATGTTTTGTTTTCACCCTTCATTACACAGAACAATGCCCAATATAAAGCTTTTTTATTATATGCAAAACACATGTGATAGGTAATGTGGTGACAGGGACATCAGGACAGTTATTTTCTATAGTGATTTTTTTTTTAACAAAAAGTTCTTTTCCCAAAAAATGACTTTACATACCAAGAGAGGTGTCCACGCGGAACAAGTGTTAATAAATTGTAAACAGATTGAGGGAAACAAGAACGAGGAAGATATTAGTTCTGATACAATGAAGTGCTCGATATACAACTGAAACAGTATCTTTTATGTCCGTTCCAAAAAAAAAAAAAAAAAAGGATGAACATCATTAATCTGATAAATTCAGCCAATCAGCGTTGATATGCTAAGTGCATTAATTTGCAATGTATTGTCTAGGAATTAAGTCCTCCAATCCATACATAAACTACCAGTTCTGTGTAAAATATCCCCTATGTGTGTATATATATAGTCTATATAAGTCCTGTTTACCCTAAAGTTGATCATCTCGGGTAGATTCAAATTGAGCCAATCGGTGGCGTTGAATGCCGAGATGAAATGAAACTGCAATAGACTGAAACTAACACGCCTATGATGAATTATATTCTATAAAACCTCCTGATATTATTTGATTCAAAATAAATCTTGTTTTCTCACAATAAATAGTAAAATGTCGATTATAATAACCAAACTTTTGGCATTTATATGTTTCTGATAGGTAAAAAAAAATGAATATGACAACTTTCTGACTCTTATAGTATAATTCTATATACATAATCTTATATACTGGAGAAAACCAAACGTAGTTGTAGGTTCTTAAAACTGGCTCTACGATAGATTTTTCTGGTAAGATTTGAAAATCTATTTGAATTTTTACACCAATGACCTACATTTTGTGACAGTTATTGTTAAAATGTTGACACAATATTACTGTTCCTAGTTTGAATATGTATTTCTATATCTGGCTTGTCCTGACATGATGTAAACACTTGGTAAGGGTGTGGGCTTTCGGCAGTGTTAGGTAATTAAAGGTTTGGGTCACCATGTAGTTCTATTTTATGTATACATTTCCTTGGCGTTGGTTGGTTGTTCGTGTTTGTATTATCCCGATCGTGGTGTGTGTTTGTGTGTGTGTAAACGACTGCCCAGTCTCGGTAATATTTCCAGCAAATACCAAAGATTTGCATTCCGATATCATTTACTTCGGAATCCCTCGTTATTTAGTGATTTATCGTATTAACTATATATTGACATATTAGGTCAGTGACATTTGACCCCATTCCATAATCCTGTGTAGCGTTTATCTGCTCCAGACTGGCCTTTAATACGAAAATATGTTCTGTGTTTCATTCCCACGTTAAGCATATTATTCTTTCAGATTGATTGATTTTGATATTCCACTTCGATATGATTTATATATGTAAAATTGTGATGTGATTAAGAAAAGTCATGAAGAATAATTTCGCTATCATATGCTGAATTATTTAAACTATTTTGAACTATCAGAGCGAGATGACCCTTTCTGTGTATGAATCCCAACATTATAAATACGTTTTGTGAACAGGTTAGGAAATTCGGACATAGGCACGGGAATTCAGACGGCCATATCAGTCATATCAGTTCCGACGCCGACAGTATGGCTCTAACAACTCTCAGCAAAGATGACAAGAAGGACAAGAAGAAAAAGAAGGAGAAAAAGAGTAAAGATAAGAAAAAGGATAAAAAATTACAAGAACCTTTTCTGGGAGGCGCCAGCAATAGGGGCGACAAGGTATGTTAGTATGGAGTTTTCTGAACTTCTGACTGTATAAATAGTTACTCACATTGTATAGTACTACGGTTTGTTGTGTGTAGTCAAGTTTAACTTTGTATACTCAAATAGCGTGAACTCACATCAAGTTATATGATAATACTAGTACTCACAGTGATATAGTGTGTTAACTCGTGATCTTGTACATTATGAATAATCAAATGATGTGTCTGATCATACCCCGCCATCTTATTCAAAGATCAGAATAAACCAGTATTCATTTAAACTATCATACGTCCAATCGTCTGAAGATGTACAATAATGTCTGGATGGAAGGTCAAGGCTACGAGTAGCGACCAATATCAATCATAGTAATCGAGTGTTACAACGTCACTTCCGGTTTACGACTGTTTTTTGGAAGGCGAGTGCGCTTTCCAGAGCGCCACCCCGACACTACAAGTGGGACACACAAACGTCATGCTCAATATGGATGTGTCATGTTTTACACTACAAAATAGCTATATTAAACAGTTTTATAAGAAAGATGATGGGTCAAATCACGTGTTATGAATTAAATCCCATAACTTGTTTAAAGTCCCCTAAAGGTAACACAAAGCTTTTTGAATGAACTTCATGATTTAAATGTATATCGTATCAGGTTTATTTTTTAGTTTTAAATCCATTGATTATTTGTATAGCTGTCTTACTATTATCATTTTGATCTTAAAAATCTGCACTGCTCTTAATCCTTGTAATGAAGTTTACCTGAACATTTACCCCTTCGTCAGGATTGAAATTTATTTTGTATTATCACGTACAAATCATCGTGCTATCCCCGTTTAAACTAATTCAGCCGATATCCTATATTTGGCGTTTAATTGGTTGTGATTCTCCCACCTACAGTTAACTTGCAACAAGAAAGGATAGTCGCTTTAAATCGTTAACACTGGTTTTCCACATTGCCTATTGACGTGGCTTATATGAAACGTGTGTCTGTTGTCAATATTGTAATTCAACAACAGGAATTGATTTTTCGAAAATAATTTTAAAACATCGGTCATTTTATACTCCAGAGTCTCCCATATATATATATAACATCGACACAAAACTTTAAAGCGATAATTCAGGGAAGAACAAATACAATGACGTAGCAGTAACAGCTGTTGCGTCATCAATAATGGTGTACACATTACATAATCTGTCAGCAGAGAAAAATAAAACGTTAGTTCTAAATACTGTTTGTTACATTGGTCATCGTGATCACAATTCCTGGTGATTTCAAGTTGTTTTATTAGAATTTCAGTAGAATTTTAAAAAGATGGTTCTATATGACAGATTTAAGTCAGTATGGTTGATCAGTGGTGCGTTTTAATGTCTGTCTACTCAGGCAATTAATTTGAGTACACGTGACCGGATGTGACGCCATGTTCCCTATCCGAGTTTTAAAATTGGTGACATTCATACAATTGTTGCCAGTACCGTGTCACGAAGCGTGTCTATATGAAAAAGTTGTTCATTGGTTCATGCCTGTGATACCTGATGGTAGTTACTTTTGTCTGGGACTGAACGTCCTCGCAATGACCAGGGACATACATGTGTATGAGGAAAGAAGGAAAAGCTGGTAGGAAGGAAGTAAATAAAATATAGCTTGCAGTTGCTGTGACACTAGAACAGCTTTTTGCAAAGAGTGGGGAGGGGGTTGTCCTACATTTGTCTCCTACATAATGATCTTAGCTATCGCGACTATGTTAAACCAGAAAACAGATCATATATATGACGTACGCGATGTAAAAGCAAATTGTTTTGCCGATAGAAATGAGCTTTCGAACATTCAGTTTTCGCCTACGTTTTCTAGCTACACAGTGTCTTGTTACATTCTGAACCTTTTATTGCAAGGCGAGTTTATAACAGTCTCGTATAACATGTCAACTGGAATTTGATGACAGTGTCAATGTAGGTTTTCTTCGAGACTCCATTCTCATTATCAGGTGGATTTTAATGTGGATCTTGTGAAATACAGATCAGTGGCGTAGGAAGTCGTCAAAAAGTGGGGGGGCAAAATTTGTTTAACCTTAAATTTTACGCACTAAACAAATCGTATGCCATCTCCGCAAAATTAGCCAATAATTATCATTTCAACATCCCATGATAATTTGGATAATTTATGTAGTACAAAATAATTTATTTACGCAAATCAGGATATATTATTTATGGCATCAATGAATCACCAGGGCCGGCCAGGATTTTGGAAAGGGCGGGGGTCCAGTAATTTAGTAATAATGCGAGCGCCGTAGGCGCGAGACGATTTTTTTTTTTTTTTTTAACGAGGGGTCTGAGGGGCCGCCCAGCGGGTCCAGGGCAGCGCCCTGATAGGGGGTTCAAGGGGGTCTAAGCCCTCCGCGGAAAATGAAATATAGCACATTTCCAATAATTCGGGATTTTTTTTTTTTTTTTAACGAGGGGTCTGAGGGGCCGCCCAGCGGGTCCAGGGCAGCGCCCTGATAGGGGGTTCAAGGGGGTCTAAGCCCTCCGCGGAAAATGAAATATAGCACATTTCCAATAATTCGGGATCAGGCGCGGATCCAGGAGTTTTCGAAAGGGGGGTCCAGTAATTAAGTGATCATGCGAGCGCCGTAGGCGCGAGCCGATTTTTTTTCCCTTTTTGCGAGAGGTCTGGGGGCCGCCAAGCGGGTACCAGGGTGGCAAAGCCCCCCTGTGAATCTGCAATCGAAAGGGGGGCAGTAATTTAGTGATAAAGCTAGCGCCGTAGGCGCGAGCCGATTTTTTTTTGTATTTCCTCGTACCTGTTGGTAAATAGTATCACTCGATTCACGTTAAAACCGCGCATTCTTATTCATGTTGTGTTTCTGTCTTGTTCTCATTATGAACTCAATTAACTTCACAAAATATCATCAGTGCAGACGACCGACACACAGGTCTGAGGATTGATATACTAGTATAAAAGTCGGAATGTTCCGGATGTACAAGATAAAGTTTTTATCGTTGCCTTCAAGAAAACATTATCGGTTCGAAAATATACAGATATTTATCGAAATGAATATATAAATTCGTGTTTTTTCCCCTTTTTTTTAGATTTTGGATGTCTAAAAGTGGGGGGGCAAAAAGATATGTTTGCCCCCCCACTGTAAAAAGTGGGGGGGGGGGGGCAATTGCCCCCCCTGCCCCCCCCCCGCTTCCTACGCCACTGCAGATATATACATTTTAATGCTGTGTATGTCTCTGGCGAACCCATTGAACGTATTCACTACAGTCTGTACAGTTGGCGTGATTTTAAATAGCCACATCGGACTGGTTTAAGGAAGAACATATCCTTCAATGGGTCGGTGTATTTCGTCAGAAATATGTATATTTGGTAATGCTATGTAGAGAATTTGTGGTATCACTCCCCTCGCTCATTGGTAGTTTACCTTACTATCACACTTTGATTCAGAGCTTTGTATACAAATATCTCCATGTAGGCCATTTATACTTTAAAATGTTGAAATCCTCGGCCATCCCGAGTTACCCGTTGGTAACGTGATATATTGTCGGGGTAACGAGCCTTTACCGCAGACAGGGGGTCAATTTTTGTTATCGGCCTACCTGGATCAGATATATACAAGCCCAGGTAGGGGTCGCTTGATAGAAGAGTTATCGGCGGACGATCGATATTGTATGTGTACCTAGGGCACAAATCTACCCAACTTTCAAGTTTGCTCATGCAGGCGGCGGGTGTGTGACGTCACGTATTTGTCAACTTCGTTCTATATCCGGTAAAATACCGACGTCGTGCGTTGTAAACAAGACAATTTAACAGGAATAAACGCACTTGTTTGTACCGATGATTGTACACTCGGTGAAATATACGTATCGTGAGCTCGACGTTATAGGTTATGCAAGGTGCAAAGATAAGATATCTAGAAAGGTTCCGGTATTGTGTCGATTTCGCTTACCCATCCTAAGCATTAGAAGGTATAGGTAAATGTAGATAGGTAGTTCATATGTAGATAAAGAATTTATGAATAAATGAATGAATGAATGAATGAATGAATAAATAAATAAATAAATGAATGAATGAATAAGAAATAGACTTTGTTTGAATAAAAAAAATGATTTTGATAATTTTTAACAGTTACAAGTTAAAGAATGATAATAAAAACGTACAGTATATTATCAAATAGAGAGCAGCATTGTACGTGTTATATTTTTAGACTCGATCTGGCTTTTTTCCATCATATGTAACCGTATACAGTTTATGTGTTGAAAATCACGAAGCTGAATTTATTATGGTTTTAAAGATTTATACATTTTGAATTTCTATATGCATTTGAATGCGTGTTTACGGATAGAGAAGTTCTGACCCCTATTACACTTGGAACTAGGTTAGAACATTATTAACGTTGAATTGAGGTAAAACATTCGAAAAATGTCATGTTATGAGATAAAAAAAACTCGAAATAGATGACGTTTTAGTTTGGTACGGGTTGTAATATTTAACGCTAGATAAAGTACAAATAAGCACGAAGCAAAACTATTGTAAACTATTTGAAATTGATTATATATTGAGGAGGCCTGGAACAACTTGTTACAGGTCGTTAGGACCAGAATCTCTGGTCGATGATGACAATAGCTGTTGTTCTTATTGTGCTACAGGTTGTTGACACTGGGGAATACTCGCGAATAAATAGTTAAACGGGGTATAGGGCTGTAATACGTTCACACATGAAACCTCGAAAACACACGTGTCATGGATACTAATAGTTAACGGGTTTATTATAACAGCTCGGGAACACAACTAATTAGTACGGTTATGTTGCTATTAACAATTGACAACGCTAACACGGGGACAATCCAACATGGCTCCCGGCAAAGTCGACAGCGACCGTTCTCCAGCGTCAGTAGCCATTGTGGCGAGAGCGTGTGCAGAAGCAAAGCGATCTGTTATCGATAAGACATCACTGAAATGTGTGCAAAGTTAGCATGATCGCTCTATTGTCATCATTATTGCGTTTATCTTCCCGGACAATAAACTATTGCTTCTTAATCATTTAGGCCCTTGTACGCAAGACGGCTAACGCAGATAGGGCGTTTCTTCCGGTCTCTACAGACCAAATTTTAACTCTCGCCAACCACTGACTCGTATCTATGTTACAACTAGTGGTATCCACGGTGACATAGACCAGGATGACATGTGAAATCCTCCTGTAAACACCAAGAACAGCTCAGCTCCCGCATTGAAGATTATCTAGTTGTCACTTCGTATTAAAAAAATTCTCAAAAATTCTCTCTTGCTCTCCCTTACGCCTTTGAATAACAGAAATACGTCTGTACTTTGTTGGTAATTCAGGCGTATTAGAAACATTCAGAATTTATTCTAACGGTCCCCCTATCTTTCTTATTGTGAAATAGATCATTTCCAGTATAATTTTCGGTCCTCCTACCCCCACCCCCACCCAATCCCCCTATTTAAATTCATGCTATGTTCCACTATTTATAAAAAAAAATCGTTTCCAGAAGAAATCCCCACCCCCTGACGTCCCCTCTTTCCCCCTATTTAGAGATAATTCTTTCACAGTAAAATCGGCATCTCCCCCTATTCCTCCCTATTCAGACTATTCAGAGATTATGTTTTTCAGCAGAATTGGCGTCCCCTCTTTTTCCCTTTTTAGAGATAATTTATTTACAGTAGAAATTCCGGTGTCCCCTGTTAGAGAATTATTTTTACAGTAGAATTGCCAGTCTCCCCAGCCTATAACCCACCCCTCGTTGATACGGCACATTATTGCAGAGGACTAGAATAGAGCCGTTTTGGTTCGGCAGCGATTAGGTTTAGTTGAACGGTGATTGACGAGATGCTTTTTTGTGTGCCGAGATTTGGCGTTTTGTGTGGTAAATTATTGATGGTACTAGTTACGGGTTCTCTTGTTATCAGGAGTGACAGATTCGTTAGCCGCCAGATCTCCGGCGATATTGCGTCAATAAATTCATAGATAAAGTGAAGTTTAGCTGCTTAAATATTAAACAAATCCTCACTGGGTCCATGTCACGTACTGACAACTGTCGTATTGTTTTGCTAAAAAGTGTTGAAAATAATGACTTTCTCGGCAAAGTCTTAACACTGTAATAAAGAGTTTGAAGGCAAGCCTACGTAATCACGCGGCAGCAAATGTGCCCCATGTAATCTGCCAGCAACACTTAAACATCGCTCTCTCCGTGTTTAGATTTTGATATCATTAAATATTTAATCTTGGATAAATTCCAACTGCCAAAAATATCCCATATCCGCGAAACAAATCCTTTTGAAATGATCAGTGTATTCGATTTTTCCAAATTCTCACCTCTGTGATATTTTTCGTGTCATGTGGTTTAAGGATGCATGCTACATTGCTATTGCACTACAGCCTTTCCGAGATTATTAAAGTATATTTGGTAATTTGCATTTAGTGTAATTAATTAAACACTCTCGTGTAGAAATGGTGAGGTGACAAAGCGCCGATGAGGCACTCTCTAACCTTCCCCAACAGTTGTGTTTTATAGTACTAACACTGGTATAGACATGCACATTAAATTAAGGTGTACGGTACAATACAAAATTTGTAATTCAAAACACAACAGCTTCATCGAGTTACTATGAACAAGCTTAACGTTACTAATATAAACTCGAACAGGTGCACTAATTGTATTTTGGATAATGCACGTTTGGATTGAAATGAAAACATGTACGAATGCATCATGCCATACAGCTCTACCGATACCCTTGATTAACTGAAATATATACCTGTGAAGAGAGCGGAGTTTGTCATTTGGCTTTGTACTGGGTATAGGGGTTAGTGTATAGGCGTGTGTTATTGTCGTGACAGACCAGTGTTACACCTCCGTACTGATCTAGAATGGTGGAGGGGTCCAGACAATGGAGGTGTAATTGGTCGGAACCTGTACTCCATTATTTGCCAACATAATGCTACACTATTGTAGGTTTTTATCAGTCTCTTGAATAGAAGCCTGTACAGTGTACTACAATGTTTCTTTATCCGGACGAATCATTCGGCACATTTTAACGAGCGATTACATATACATCCAGTTAATGGTAGATTATTTTCTAAATATAGCACTCTGGGTGGTAGAATGTGTTGTACCACAATACTTATAATGTGGAATAGAGATATGAAATGGTTATGAGAAAAAAATATTGTTTTTTTTATGCAGAAATTTATTATTTGAAAAATCATTACAAAATAGTGATCCATGTAATATTTCCTATGTAATGGTAAACTATACTCCAAATATAGCACTATGGGTGATAGAATGTGATGTACAACAACACTTCTAAAGTTGAATAGAAATATGAAATGGTGATAAGTAAAAGACTGATTTTCAGGCAGAAATTTATTATTGGGAAAATTATTCCGAAATAGTTATCAATATAATATATCCTATATAACTCTGAATCACGTCACGGTTTATTGACATAAGTACTATGTAATAGTAATAATTATCTTATACTGGATACTTGTAGTACTCAATAGCATTTCATCAGTGAACGATACGCACTATCAAATTATAGGTTCAACAATTCCATCTGAAACGTAATCACTTTATAAAAGCTTCATGAGTCATCCCTGGTAATTAATGAAATCATTTTATGTATAAAAAGGAAAACCTCGTACGTTAGAATCTCTGTTAAAACATAAACATGTTAATAAAGCATTTTGCATGAACTCTTTAAGTTTTGTCCTTAAGTTCTCGCCATGTGGGACTGCATTGGTGCCTTCGAATACACCACAATAAGAAAAAAAAATCGAGAGAAAATGACAGTAAAAAAAGAAACAGCCAGAACACAAGAGGATGGGTGTTGTTTTCAGAGGTAAAATATAATTAACAAATATTTCTAAGATAGTTGACACCGTCCTTTTTGTGAGCTCATTAAGAAGGGAATACGTCCATTTAACAAATACCACTCGTATTTTTACTTTTGATATTTTCAATATGATCATGAGTTAAATGTCATTGAGTACGACTTCCAGTCGGTGAAGTCTATTTCGGTGTTTGGTTTTTGTGTACAGTAGATAAGTGGTTGATCGTGCCTGATTCACCTAACATGAAGTATATGCCAAAGGTCCGTTCTTGACGTAATGTTTGAATTGCTAGAAAGCCAATGATGCCCAACAGACCCCTCCTTATACTGTGACTCGCTGTTTTGTGCGCCGTGCGTTGTGTTGTGGGTAATATCTTGCCATGGAAATCTCTGCTATTGTTTCGGAAACTAAATGTCAAATGTTAGCAGGAATTTTGTTTAAGTTTGACAAGGACGGCATTCATTTGACATTCATATTACAAATATTAATGTCCCTGATGAAAGTAAATTCCATGAAGCGTGATCTGCCGCTTCATGTTGATATTGCTGGTGAATACGTACACTATCAGTAGTAATAGCGATTTCGAAATACTGCAAACCAAAGCCAGGATCCCAAGGGCAAGTCATATATAGGTACGCACAAATCGTTGCCCTACACGGAAAGCAAAGTGACCATTCATCCGCTGGGTATTCGACCAAGAGTATCATCATCAGGACTCCCGGTACGAGCGCGTGCTTTGGTCGTCGGTGAGGCGATCACGGAGGCGGACCTTTGGTACCATGATAAGGAAGCACAGATACGGCCATGCGCTGTTACGCATCGGCCGTCTACGTGTTTGTCTGCATGCAATGAACAGAACGTTTAAATTATGCAATAGTGATTTGTACACACCATCGATAGACAAATACATTGACTGGTTGTGATTTGAAATTCTGGTATCTCAGCTTTGATTTGTAAAATAGAGCATGCATCCAATTGTATGGCCTATACAGCATCTTAGGAATATATGATTCAATAGATAAAGCAGTATTCAGTGCTTTGGATGCTGTCTCTGTCCATCATAGGTAAAACGAGAAGCAGACAACGAATCTGACACTCCTTGCTGTGCTGCCCTGGCTATTCACGGTCACAGGCAGAATTTGAACCTCGCTCCGACACCTTCCCTGATCGAGGTGATAATATCGACACTTCAAGCTCTGAATTTGACAAGTTACACGCGAAATCCCGTCCAGATCTGTATCTGATACTTTAGCTAAACCGCCAATACCAATACTTCCACCAAACGGCACAACACAATTATTGACAAAAACATCAGGTTCGTTTGTACACGCTTATCTTTCTGTTGTCACGTGAATTCGATATTTCGCTCTTTCCCTATTATATACACCACTTGCCTACAATAAATATGTTTCTAATGCTTTTAGGATACCGTAATTTTACGGTATACACTGACTATGACGCCAGATCGTGTGGTCGGCAGTGAAAGGGAGATTTCCTTGGTTTGGACAATATTGCCAATATTTAAAATAAAAATGAAGCTATTTATGCTAATTATATTGTGGAAGATAAATCGGCTTCGAGCTTTGGTTCAAATGTACTGTACTTGACAGCTTCCATATGTCCGAAACTGCTTATAAATCAATATCATTTTGAGGTTTGAGTTTAAGGCAAACGTTTCTTTATAGATTTAAAGCTTTGACGTTTTGTTTTTAATTTTAGTAGTTAAAAGCTGTGAAACCGATTTTGGAGATGGTTAACTCGAAGCAAATGTGATGTGTATACATTATACCATACACATGTCTTCGCACATTGCGTTACTTAATTTGATCAAAAAGACCAATACATGTATTTGAAGGTTTCCATTTTCAGTACCAGTTTCCAATTAAAAAAAACACACTTAAATCATTGATTTAAATGGTCTTAAAAAAGATATGCACTGGAACGGTATTATTCATATAAAAAACACAACATTGCGACTGTTCTTTTAAAAACTGCTTGAAAACTCGTTTTATTGAGAACAAAACAAAACTTTATTTATTTATTCATGTGTTATAAATAAGTGTTTTGAAAAAAAGAAACGTTGAGTAAGTTTTTAGTAATTGACTTGATAGTACACCATGTAGCAAACTTTTTGACTAAAATGAAGTATTTTCATCGTTTGTACAAAATATACAGTAGGCTTATATTAATTGTTATCCATTTCCTCTCGTAGTGAATGAATGGACAGTTTTATGTTTCCCTAAATATTTAATTTTAAGGTCACGGACAATCAATTTACTTAACAAACTGCATTGTCCATAACGGTGTTGTATTCCGTACTACTGCCAAATCCCTCTTTTCAATTATTTTGTTTTCATTAAAATTCATACATTCACAAACTATTACAAAATTTTACTTTTATTCCATCACAACAAACCATGCGTTACTCTGACTGATGAGGCTGTTTGGAAGTATTATCTGTGCCGAGTGCTCTCTCAGTTCAGTTGAGAATTTCCGTGGCCTTGTTTTCTCGTAGTAATTAAAGCTTCTTGTGGATGTTTTGCCCATATTAGCACAAGATTTCAGATGAGCTCTGTTGACACATCGTGCTTATTCTTTTCGAGAATTTGAACAGCTGGTTATTGGAAAGCTCTTCATGGACAGACCGATTCAAAAAGGAAACTATATTGCCTTAAAATGCTGTCGTTCGCATTCTGTGTACTGTATAGTATTTTAGACGTCACGAAAATCTATTTTGATACCGCCCAGATATGACTTACTCCACGCAGCTGTTATTAAAAGCGGATGAACGGATTACATTAAGACGTATAATATAAAAGTGGTAACTGAACTTCGACAACCATCCCCAGGAGTGCAAAATCTGATAAGGAATAAATCAAGAGAGATAATGCGTAGTATATAAGTCCGATTAGCCGGGTAGCCTTCCTAAGTTAGTGTACCAAGATTGCCATTGATTTGGCCGTGTGAGATCGATGTGTGGTGCTCTACCATACGTACGGAGATGCCATGTAATGCCACGGACTTCTACTCCCAGAGACGCTACTACGGAATGGTTTACGAAAATCATACACAGCTAGAGGCTGATATAGAGCTAGGTTTGTGAAAATTGCGTCATATGGTAAAATAATCGAGTGAGGCACCATCTACTTGGAAGTTTCGTTACGGATGGTCGCAGTCTTCTTGTACTGTTTACAGTAAAAATAGTAAAACAGGTGACACAGTCACCGAACAGCTTTTGCAGCTATCGCAAATTAATTATGATCCGTACGTTAGGTAAATAGCTGTTTACCTGTAAAATAGCTATAGGTTTTTTCTACTGAACTATATTGGCAGTGTGTATGTGACCAATGAAAATTGTGTTAGCAGTTCATAAATAATATCTTACGTTCATGAAACAAATTAGATGAAAACTGACAACGACGTCGGTAGGTGTGAGTGCCGCTTGGGGAATATAGTATTGGCTGTTCGCTTCATCTGCTACACAATACCCAATCAAGCATCTCCTTGTAGATGATTTGGTGCTGGGCTAGAATGGATCACACCTGAGACCGAAGTTACACGTGAAACTGCCATGGACATCCAGGGCTCGCTTCTATGCGATCTTACGGAGAGTCTGAAATCTCACTGCTCTCTGAGCTTAAGGGTAAGTCTCTCACCACTTCGGCACGTGTAACACCTCATACAGTACACACGTCGGACGCTCGGGGAGAAGCCTACCCCTACTTTCGTTTAGATGGTCTATAAATGTGTTGTAGGTCATGCTTCGGAGATCAATTGTTTCCCGATAAGTCGTTATTGTATTAAACTCTGTGTTGTCGAGGGCATTCTGGTAATGTAGTATTTAATACCGCTATTAGTATTTGTTATTGATTTTTGCAAGATTGTTTTTGTCTATAGATTTTATCAGTGTTTATGAATTATAGCAAATATATGTCATGCAAGGATGTTTTTGATTAATTTTCAGCTATGTTCTTGTGTTCTGACCAATGATAAAAAAACCACTTACTGGTTTTCTTGACCCGACATTCTTCCACTCTAAAACTAAGGTTGTTTATGCAAAGGTGTCCTTGTTGAAAATGTGTCCGAAATATTAGATAAAGATTGTTGCTGACTCAGCTTGTTGTGTATATAATAAATATTGTTTCCGAAAAAAAATATGCTGAATAAAAAGAAAAAAAATACCATGTGAACATTTATTTCGCTTGAATGCTGATTGAGATGTGATTTATATGTTTGTCTGGGACGGAATTGAACATTCAAATTATTTATGTATATATACATAGAATTACAAGTATAATGAAATTGTTTCCCATATATAGTAATTTATGTTTTTATATAATAAAACAGTATGTATTTTATAATATTAGACAACATAAGTCGCTTGACGTCTTGTTAAGCTTGTTTTTCTTATAAAAATAAGTCCATTTGTCAACTTGAATTCTCGGGATGGCTCACTTTGTAATACCAGATATGCCTGCTCCTACAGGTCAAGGTCAGAAGCAGAAATGAAAATTAATATTATGATCGCCATTATGTTTCATATCTGATTGACCTCCTGTGAGCTTTATTGAATACATCAACTCGGCGTCATATTGCAACATAAACATTGACAATAAAATGCATTAACAATGTGGTAAAATTACTAAAAGATAGTTGTTGAAATAATGATAAAGCTGTAGATAAGAATTCAAGTATAAATAGAATGTGTTCGGTATGGTGGTTTGGTTTCGTGTTCTTGTCTCCGTCTAAATAATGTATATCAATTTGTTGTCCTTGTAAAAGCGAGGTGTACATGTATTATAAAGTGTGTAAGATGAGTTTTTTTTTGTTATATGCGAATGTGTGTCCATTTAAATGAGTGTAAAAGAAAGAAAAACATGTTTAATGGAAAAATATAATTTGTGCAAGCTGAAAGTCGAAAACAAATATATATTCTCAGTTCTGAGTGAAAAAAAAAAAAAAAAAAAAAGAATTCATGTGTGCCCTATGGCTGTTATCAATGTCATATATATTTGTTAATTATCAAAATTATTTTCTACATCATGCAAATGAAGTAATTTGTGGTGTATTTTAAGACAGACTGGCGTTGCTCATTTCGAAATGTGAAGATAAGAGAACACATGTCACACAAATGAAATGTGAAATATATCGGCGCATTTTTTACCTAATGTGCATCGATAGAATTTAAAAGAATTATCTGCTATTCTTATCTCCTCGAACTTGAAGACTTGTTAACTACTAAAAAGCTGCCAATTTAATAATGAATAGTTGAAATTGTAAATGTGATCTTTCATAGTGGGGATTGCAATTGTTTTATAAACACGCATTGCGTACCTGCTGTACTGCTTGTGTTCAGCAGAAAGGTGTCAAATGTATCAATTACAAATAAAAACAGAAGCAAAAATGATGCGTCTTTTGTGTGTTTAAAGGGATTTGCATGTCTGCGACACTAAACTGACATGCAAGTCCAGCAGAAAAAATAGACTGTGGTTATCCGAAATAACCGGTTCCAAATTGACCAGCTATTATTGTAAATTATGTTACGGACTAGCTTGCGTGCAGTTAATCTATTGGGCAAGGAATCCATTGATTCTTGGAGCCCACGAGTTTATAATTTCAGATCATTTAACTGCACTATATGACTGCTGGAAATGCTGTGTGTTGCTCTTGTTTTTCATGCAGACAAACATAATCTGCTACCGGCACGCAGTGAATTGAACAGATCATTTCCGGAGTTTTCTTCCGCCATTCTGGTCCGCCATATAGAAATGTTCGTCTCAAAGAAAACGTATATAGTATTGTTCTAGCTTAAATGTAATTACCGGCATGATAGATATCAGATTCACAGAGTCTGTCAACGAGGAAAATATTTCTTTACGTCATGTTGCTTTATCAGCATCGTATCTACTAGGATTGAGAAGTCTAACCGCTGCTGAACTGCTGCCATTTACATAGCATTCCTTGCCATGATATATATACAGTATGTATGATTTCCGTGAGCATCCTTCAGATTTTTTTCGGTGTATTCAAAGCCTGTTTTGGGCAGCTTGTATTCGTTTTGGACCGAAATATCCAAATTGTTCATTATTGATGGCGGACCCAGGAAGTAGGGGCGATACAAGGCCATGGGGACGCCAGGAGGTAGCGTTGCAAAACTCCGATGCACCGGAACCAGCAGGGAAGGCGATATTACAGTAATACCAGCAGTGTGATCTAGTTACGGCCAATTATAGGCTGATGGACCATGAACATCAGCTGGGCTTCAGACTCAGGACCGAGCTTTACTTTTTATATCCTGTTTTAGAAGATATTTGTACAACAACGGGGAGATTAATAACGAGAGAGTTTTTCTTTCTCTTTTGTTAATGACTAGTTCACACTTGGAGGCATCAGAAATTACGGGTGGGTGAGAAATTATCTGCATATACCTTATATATCGAATAATCGATATACTAGACATACGACCAAGCATAATTGCCTGAACAAACCGTTATTAATGATTCAGTGATACGAAGGCACGGTTTAAAAATCATTTACTCTTGCCATGTGAGGTAGCTGATGACGCCATCTCGTTCCCTGTCATTGTTACAGAAAGACTATAATCAATGTGAGTATATGGCATCGCAGAGAACAAATCCATGTGGACGTTTGAGCGTACTTACTGCCCACGCGACTACTATATAGCTGATTAGCGGCAAAGACCACGAAGACTTCGACATCGCAATTGATGATAGTATTTACCTAACTATCGTTACACCTATAACCAGTTTTCCATCATTAATTCATATGGGAGTAGGTACAGGGTATCGGAAAGAGTATAGTCGATAGTTGTCGTAACTTGCTAGCGTTGTATCCGACGGGTCGTCCATGCGTGGAACAGAGTCTTTTTGGTGTGAAATAGAGATCGTCACTGTATCCTATACACTTCATCCATTGTCTTTGGAAAGTCAGGACTGGCAAAATAGGAAACAAAATCAGCAACTTTGTAGATTTACTGAAATTATTGGAGCGTGAATTGATATAACCGGAAAGAGTATTTATACAACCGAGACTGTGCGTAACCACAGAAGCGTATCCACTTCATGCTTCAGCGGTGATTCCGATTATGAAGAGCAACTCATTTTTGCTGACGACATTCTTCCGCAGTGGATACAGTGTGAGTCTTGTCTCCTCTATATAGTGATGCTATCTGTGTTTGTTTCTTTTTACTATACAGTTATTTATGTGCTTGTACTAGCTGTTTACTGCCGCCACCTCTGTTTCTACAAGGTTGCCATTAGCTATTTGTAGAGGAAGCGTTTTGCGTCAGATTAAAAACTACGTCATTGTAGCTTCCCGATTTAAGATTCTTTAACAGGATATCGACTTCCCCTTGCTGGATAATTGTATTTTTTGTAGTTGATTTATCGACAGGTTTCTACTTAATCTGCTAGCAGAGACACTTTCTACAGCATCATTTCGCCTGTGTGTGTTTCTACCCAGACGTGATGGAAAAATTACACCTTACATTCGTGCTCTATTTTCAGATCTTTTTTCTTTACTTCTGTCAATCTTAGGGAAATTCTTTCAGCAGATCGATAGGTAGGAAGAGTATTCCAAGGGGTTTAAATGTACAGATGTTGTATTTGAAGCTGTAAGCTAGTCATCAAGGTGACGAAATGCCAAAGATTCTACTTGGTATAGTCAATTATCAGCTTTATATTATATTGTTATTGTGGCAGGGCCTGTCGTTATCAATACTTTTTATACCTATTATATTTTTCTTAGCTATCATTATCCATGCCCCTTAAAAGCCGAGGTCCATTTCAGACCCGAACGTTTATATCTGTACACTACAAGACCTTCACACACGTAGTCTTTCACTGTCCTTGTGTGTCCTTACTGATAACACCTGAGATGATATGGCGGTGGATTTGGTAGCGATTAAGTGTACGTGTGACATCTGTCCATACTTATAAAAGTCCATTCCCAAATTCGAAAAATGTGGTTGTATGGTATGGTAGTTTGTACATGTGACTTTGTGGCTCTGAGAGCATGTCCTAAGTCACCGGATTATTTTATATTTCTATTTTGCCATGCTATTGTCATCAATTTATTTTTGATTTAACGTCCTCGCACCAGCCCATGTCATATGATAACGTGGATTTCTTATTATGTTTTAAATCAAAGCTTGTAACTTTGCTGATATTGTACACAGGTGTAAATATGTTATTCGTGCTTTTCGTATTTGTATTGTTTAGACTTTCCAATATATTAGTATGTGTTTATAAATTTATGAGACTTACTGTAATACGTAATAGGAAGTGATTCGGCGCACTAGGATAGGGATTCTTACGTCCATTAAAAAACAATATTTAAGTTACATAAATTTGTGCAACATCATATATAACATTGTACAACACACGACATTGAAGTTTGTGATAAATGCTGCATATTAAAAAGTTATATATTGTAAATAATTATATAATGACATATTTTAAAATGAAATTATGTATATAACAATGTTGAGACATGTTGCAAAGTAAACAGTTACTGAGGTATATAATATTGAGACATGTTACAAAGTAAACCGTTACTGGGGTATATAATATTGAGACATGTATATAACATTGAGACATGTTACAAAGTAAACCGTTACTGGGGTATATAATATTGAGACATGTTACAAAGTAAACCGTTACTTGGGTTTATAATATTGAGACATGTTACAAAGTAAACCGTTACTGGGGTATATAATATTGAGACATGTTACAAAGTAAACCGTTACTGGGGTATACAATATTGAGACATGTATATAACATTGAGACAAGTTACAAAGTAAACCGTTACTGGGGTATATAATATTGAGACATGTATATAACATTGAGACATGTTACAAAGTAAATCGTTACTAAGGTATATAATATTGAGACATGTATATAACATTGAGACATGTTACAAAGTAAACCGTTACTGGGGTATATAATATTGAGACATGTATATAACATTGAGACATGTTACAAAGTAAACCGTTACTGGGGTATATAATATTGAGACATGTTACGCAGTAAATAGTTACTTGAGTATGTAATATTGAGACATGTCACAAAGTAAAAAGTTACTTGGGTATATAATATTGAGACATGTATATAATATTGAGACATGTTATAAAGTAAACCGTTACCGGGGTATATAATATTGAGACATGTTATAAATTAAACCGTTACTAGGGTATGTAATTATGAGACATGTATATAATATTGAGACATGTTACGCAGTAAATAGTTTACTTTATATATCCTGGTAAAATATAAAACTGGTATTGCTCCTTGAATATACATTTTGTATGTTCATTTGTTTTCCCATTACCGAGGTATCTTAGTAACAATTGCGCGTGCATTCCTGCGTTACACGTATTTGATGTTACCTGACGGAAGAACGAAAAACGGAAGAAAAATAGACAAAGGCTAAAACATATCTGAATGATAACAAAATTACCGTTACAACGTTGTTAGGCAGATGAGGGTGTACGTGACTTTCGAGGTTTTATATAATTACCGATCGCGAGCTTCTAATCCCCTTTGAATCATGCAATCTGCAATTTATGCCGTTTGTTACGGCTGTTTAACAAAGCGATCTATCTAAACAGGTTTATAAACCTGTAAATGCCACCTGAGTCGTGCTGCTTCGTTATTATGATAGAACCAAATTCTGGTTTCGGGATTGTCACTCATCAATCTGTTTCCTTTAGAGATTTACATTACATTTTTGTGAGAATATATTAACATTTGTGTTATAAGCTATACTTACCCATACATATTTAGCTTTATTTCTTCCTTGGTAAATAAAAGAAAATCATTACTATATACTGGTTTGGAGCCTGAAAGAATCAACGACCTCTGACATAAGGAAATTTCTTACGTTAAAATTTTCAAAATGGAAGGAAGCATTACCCATTACTGGATCTAAGAGGTGAAACCTTGATTCAGAATTGCTAAACTTTCGTCAGTAAGGCATAGAATACGTAAAGGAAAGTACATAAACTAAGAGTCACCCTTAAGTCTATTATTAAAGCTCGTGTGAGACTCGCCAAAGAACTGCTTAATATAGGAATATTGATAAAATTTGAGCCTGACAATTTGAAAACAAAACTAACAAGAATAAAGCATAATGGTTCGACTTGAATGGCACAAGCATGTAGTTACAACTGTTCGATCTGAGCCTAAAATACCGACATTGCTTTCATTTTACCTGTTGTGAATACTGGGATCATGGCATATGCAGTTATGAACTTAAGTATATTTTCCTTCGGAGAGTTTCATCCCGGATGATAAATTGGAGTGATGTTTAACCATGCATGCGTCATGGATTCGCCTTGGGCATGGTATTCTAGAGGTGAGCGTGACGGTTTATCAACTTTGATTTGCACACGACTCTTACCTGCCCATTGCATGGTCATAGAACTGGTACATTTGTACCACTGTCCATCTCAAACGGTTCGCATGACAATTAGCCAGGAAAACAAAGTCTAACAAAGTTTCGATTACACATCAAGACGGGTATATCTGAAATCATAGACATGTTAAAATTCTGATTCGACGGAGCCTGTTATATGAACCAGTTATACATGTGTATGCGTGTATTTCACTATCTTACATCCGAGATACCGATTGTTGCATGGCTTTTCATAACCTAGTAGTATATCTCTTGATATAGGTTGTCCTAGTGTGACCTTACTGTAATGTGTGCCACATCAGACGCTAACTTATATCACGCCGAAAGGACTCGACACTATACTGTATCCACAGTCACAAATTAAATCAAATATTAACTCGCCCGAAATTGTTGGATAATAAATCTTTGATGAATGTTTGATTAAATTTTGTGATCGTGAATAATAGTATATTGGTCAATACTACAATGAAGGTGCTATGTTTGTATAGTAATGAAGTATGTGTATTAGTTTACATCTGATGTACACGGTAATTTAATATGTGGGCGGAAGACCGATCTCTATTAGCCATTAAAATCCCGGGTATGTTATGTATCTGATGTCATGACCGAATACCTCATACCCGATCACTCAGGTTGAAGCATGCGTGGGTTTGTTATTATTTAAAGATATCGATGATAAGTTAGGAGGTATCGACAGGTATCGGCAATGTAGGAAGAAGATTAGGATAAGGATAATACCTATTTAAGTAATCTCATCGAAAAAATATGCATTGTGTAAGGTTATTAACCAATCGTTTAATCCGACGAAAGTCAGGTAAATACCTTTATATATACATGTATATATATATGTGTGTGTATGTGCTCTGTCGAACGTGAAGAGATTAGGTATATTGTATATAGAGGGCGAGACTCTTACCTGGTGGAAAACCCAGGATGCAAGATAAGATTTAGGGCACGCATTCACCCATTCAATAACATTACGTACTGTACACGTGACAACATAGGTGCATGTGATTTCGAAATAGGAAATAACAACAAAAAGATAATTTTAAAGAAAAATTATCATTTTGTAACTTGGACATGGATAAACATGTTTCTAAGGTAAGCTATACAGCATTAGGTTTATATGTAAATTTGCACAGGTGCCTATATTTATGAACATTGTATGTATGTATGTACGGACTGACAGGTAAAAACCTTCTCGAGTCAGCGGAATACGACACTTACTAAGTCTGAAGGTGAAGTGAAAGTCATACGGATATTGTTCTTGTTTGATAAGATGCTGAAACTGTCAACATTTAAAATTAACATTTGTGATGATGTGTGTGAAGAGCCAACAGCCATTAGGGAGTATGTCTCTGACATATATCTATATAAATGATTTTGTGTGTCTTCCCGGAGGTTAAGAAATTCGAATATAAATTACAAACATCACTGTAAAGTTAAATGATTGAACAAATCGCCAGATTAAATGAATGTAATTAGAATGAGCTTCAGGTCACCAATACTGTAAGTGCTACTACTGTGATGTGTTTCAGACGGACAGAAATGGCATCCTCATTACATCATTGACATTATGATGTATTGAATTAAAAAAGAAGACGCACGTGATATAAGTACCTTTCAAATTAAATTGAGAGGTAGATACAGTAGAGCGAAAATGAATTGAATTACACCATACAGCTGTATCGTCCTTCTAGGACTCTTCAATGTTGTTAGGGACATCATACCACTGTTTGGTCCTCCTAGGACTATTCAGTGATGTTGGGGACATCATACAGCTGTTTCGTCCTTCTAGGACTATTCAGTGATGTTGGGGACATCATACCACTGTTTGGTCCTCCTAGGACTATTCAGTGATGCTAGGGACATCATACCACTGTTTGGTCCTCCTAGGACTCTTCAATGATGTTAGGGATATCATACAGCTGTTTCGTCCTTCTAGGAATCGTCAGTGATGATAGGAACATCATACAGATATTTCGTCTTTCTAGGACTCTTCAATTATGTAAGGGACATCATACCACTGTTTGGTTCTTCTATGAATCGTCAGTGATGTTACTAAGGGCATAAAGTGTTGATAATAGGAGGCAACATAAACTCGAAATAGGTCGAAAGAAATATCTTTATCTGGATAGAGAGGTGCAATAGAACATTATTATTTTCTGAACCGTGTCATGTAATTTTGATTGTGAATAATATATGAATAAACTAAATATACAGAATTACGTAATCGTTAATATTCTACTTCCTCACATGATCAACCGCCATGGTTGACGAAAAAAATATAATACCAAAGCACAAAGCAAGCTACATTGTAGTAAGTTTTCAAGTGTCGCAACCTGTCAGATCATACCAAGATGTCGACAACACGTGTCCTAGGTTAGAGCAAACACAGATATTACATCGACAAGGAAGTCAAACAAGTTTTCAGCACGGACTCGTGTCGGTGCTCACATTCAAAATAATTGGCCGTGTGAGAACACAAATAGGATCGAAGAAGTGTAATGTTGGCAGTATTTTTGATATGTGGGATCAAATCTCAGCTATTCGAGATGCATTATCGTTTGTTAATGTTTTAGCATCCTACTGTGCACTGATGTAATAGTTTCGAGAGGAATTTGGGAAGGCCCTGGGGTAGCAGTGATTGCTGTTTTTTTTTTTTTTTTTTTTTTTTCAGTGAATTTAAAGCATTAGAGATTAAAATTCTAATGTCAACGTTTTTCCAGTTACAATTAATCAAACAATCCTTCATCAAAAAAGATCTAACGGGGTTCTAACTCTTTCTTGGATTTGTTTAACGTTTTCTAATGTGCTATCAACAGATATGGTCATTGAAGGACGGCCTTTCCTGTGTGTGTATTTGTCTCCTTGTGATAGCGCGAAACTCATCTCGGCTTTGCAGCGCTACCTCACTGAAGCATACTACCAAAAACATCAAGCAGGGCATCCCATTCCGACACATTATACTGACAAGGTGCGAACCAGTCGTCCCACTCCTTAAATGCTGAGCGCAAAGCAGGAGTAGTAACTACTTCTTGAAAGAGATACAATTTATGTCAAAGTAAGGCAGCATGTAAGGTAGAGGACCCTCTCGTCCAGAAACATCAGCCAGTGAAACACTTCTTAGGTCTTTGCAAACTTGTCACATTTTCGAGAGTCGTAGTTATATCCTTCAGTATGCGTAGAAGCATAACAATTCAAAGTGACAGGTAATGTGCAGCATACAAATATTATGTTAATATGGAACTTGTCCTAAAGTATGTTGTTGCCTTTATATATAGTCATTGGTGCAACACAGTACTCTTATGATGAATAGCATTTAAACAGACATAGAATGTATTATTCAACCCTAATTAGACAAAGACGATTTATGTTTTAACACACTTACCCAAAGGAAATCTATTTGACTGAGTTTATTGTTTGATGTAGATATAACAGTCAGACATAAATATACATTATGTATAAACTGGAACAAGCTAATTATTTTGAAAATATGTATTTAGTATTTATGATGTCTGGAGTTAATCAACAGTGAGACAAATATCCTGCAATGATGTACTTTAAATACATGTATAATAAAACTGATTAAATATTCAGCCTCGGGATGCTATATACGTGTATATAAATAACTAAACAATTTATAAATATTGCTTGTCAATAAACATGTCTAAGTATTAATTGATTTTTTGATTAATTAACTTACAATGCTCCATTGTAAAGGCAGACTGCATGGTACCAAAATGTGTTTTAGTTTTTTTTTGTTATTTATGATATCCAAAGGGGAAAGTACAAATATAGAAAATAAATATTGATCAGGGAATAGCTAAGTTACTTATTCATGAACTTCATTATTTAAAGTTTAATTTTGATTTCCATGTTTTCATAAAAATACCTTTTTAAATGAAGACAAATCTTAAAATTTTCTATTTACGTTTTCCATCACAGAAGACATTGATATTCACACAGAATCTAGGAGGGACAAGATAACTTTTCAGATTCAATACTTGGTGAAATGTTTCGTTAGATGGTCGATCCTCCTGTCGGTGACAGGTTTCGTTAGATGGTCGACCCTCCTGTTGACATATTTCGTTAGATGGTCAACCCTCCTGTCGTTGACATGTTTCGTTAGATGGTCGACCCTCCTGTCGGTGACATGTTTCGTTAGATGGTCGACCCTCCTGTCGTTGACATGTTTCGTTAGATGGTCGACCCTCCTATCGGTGACATATTTCGTTAGATGGTCGACCCTCCTGTCGTTGACATGTTTCGTTAGATGGTCGATCCTCTTGTCGGAGACATGTTTCGTTAGATGATCGACCCTCCTGTCCTTGACATGTTTCGTTAGATGGTCGACCCTCCTGTCGTTGACATGTTTCGTTAGATGGTCGACCCTCCTGTCGTTGACATGTTTCGTTAGATGGTCGACCCTCCTGTCGTTCTGCTCATTTCAGGCTGGTGCCTACGTGTGTAGGGCCAAATGAAGCTTCATTTTATAGAGCCATTTCACTGAAATGTCATGGTGTGAGCAGTGGCACATTGGCATGACATATATGCCGGTCCATTATACTTACACAGGAATGTCATGTAAAAAGTACATATTGCCATGACATATCGCCCCGTCCTTTATATGATATCAGAATGTCAGCAGCAGGCACATTTGCATGACATGTCTCCCGGTCCCATATACTGATATCGGACCAGTTTTGTTTCATTGTGTATATATCAAATTCCATTTCTATAATGACTTAACAAATATCAAAGGACGGAACCCATAGTCTTATCAAAGGGGTTATTACTCAACTCAGGTAAAATACAAGACAGCCTTAATTAATACATAATCATTTAATAGAAAGGGAAAGGTTGTTTAAAAACGTACTGAATTTAGTCGCCTCATATGATGATACGATAGGGCATCAGGTACAATTGATATGGGAATAGTTATATAATTATGACTAATATTGAGATTTTCTACGATACAACCCTGTTTGCTTACTTTAACCTTACATGTCCTCATGTAATGTATATCCTACAGTGTATCACTCTAGCAGTAACTGTTGGGGAATTTACGATAGGTCCTTTTTAAGGATAGGCGGTGTCTTTGTTTGTAATACACAGTCATCATGACGGATATGGTATGATTAATTATATGTTGCTGATGCCATCCGGTATACTGTTTACGGTTAATTTTAAAATGTTAACAACAAACATTCACATTAGCGCTTAGAACAGACGAACAATATAGGAACTTCGTTTCCTGTTTATATATTTTCAGTAATATTCAGAATCACAGTCTTAAAAAATCTACCTTCCAGGTAATTAAACATGGGTTTTGATCTAGCTATATTTGTACGTTAGTAATTATCTACTGGATTAAACCAAGATTCTTCAAGTTGTGGCATATTGACCTCAACAATCACCTTGATACAATGTAGATACTGAGGGGGTTCATTGTACAGTTCATTACTGGTATAGACGGTAAACTAATACAGAATCAGGACAATCAATATATATATACATAACTCAATCAGGGTTTTATTGATTTAAGTAGCGTTGGTTATATCACATTAAGTCTAAAAACAATTCTATAAATATAATTTAAAAAGGGATTTATGAATGTGAATTGGTATCATAAAGCATTTTTATGTGATTTTATTTGGAATAAGATGTAGTTATTATCTATTTTACGTAACAGGAAATTGGGTCTGTTTTATGAAAATAGAGTTTAAGTAATATCTCTCTATGAACCTAATGAGAATTTATTGTGTTCTTAGGTAAAAGTATTTCGGTATGGGCGGTCTAATTTCTGTATTAATTTTAGAAATGTTTACCAAAGATCTGAAATTAGAAGGAAATGATATAATGTTGAGTCTATTTCGAGAAAATGTTACAAAAGCCAGTGATGTTGTAATAGAATTTCTGTATATATTGCAATAATGAATCCTCTACTGTAAATGTTATAATAATGAACCTAGTTTCTACTGTAAATATTTTGATAATTAACCCTCTGCTGTAAATGTTCTGATAATGTACCTTCTGCTGTAAATGTTATAATAATCAACCTTCTACTGTAAATGTTATGATAATGAACCATCTACTGTAAATGTTATGATAATGAACCCTCTACTGTAAATGTTATAATAATCAACCTTCTACTGTAAATGTAAATGTTTTGATAATGATCCCTTTGCTGTAAATGTTTTAATAATTAACCCTCTGCTGTAAATGTAATTGAATATACAGTAAAACTTTGAATTTTAAAATTCATAATATTATGTTACAATATACTTAAATACTTGCAGATCTTTTGACAAACACTGTAATTTGAAATTTATTTGATTCTTAAAGAGCAAAAGGGTGGGGCTTATGGTTAATATCCCTCACTTTGGTACATATAAATGTTTCTGTCTAGTTAGACTCACCTACAATTTATAGGTAGCAGTATGTGATTATTACTAATAGTGGAGGAATACAGACATCAGCAGACAGATAATAGCTCACAATCGCATGTATGCCTGATGTAACCTGTTTTATATTAGGATCCCCCTAACACAAACCACATGCTTGTAGAATCAACCGAAATATATATACACTGTATGTTAACCTCGCTTCTTATATCATGAAGTTTAGATGAAATGTAATCATGAAACATGCCATATATTTTCTGGAAGTAGTCCAACATTTTAAAGTTTTAATTAGAAATGATTTCTCATTGTGCTTCTGTTTAAATTTTTAATTAAAACATTGCCAGACCTTTTAATATTTTTGTTTACTGTTTTTGTTCTGTCTGTGGGAACATTAACAGATTTTAATGAGCATATCCCCAGGTAGGAAGAATGTTCCAGCGAAGAGAACAAAAAAAACCGAGGCATCTCTGGGTTTACATATATAAGATGAATTGATGTAGGCCAATTGAACAGTTTAAAGAATTCCTTTTTCTGGTACCAATGATTATAGTACAGGTGTGATACTGTAGTTATTTCGGCCAGCTTCAGTCTCTTTACTGAACCATATGTAACATCTCGCCTCACCCGTTCTCATACTAAACAGTTGCTGAGGATGACATTCTGATCTTTTTTCTCCACGCTCTGTTTATATTTACCTCTGTATGTATACTATAAGTAATCAGAGAGGTAGTACAGTATAAACTATAGCTCTTTTAACGTTTTACACAGAAGAGAAGAAACTCCGGCTCGGGATTCTTTGGCATTTATACATATTGTGAGTAGGGTACTGGCTATATGCAGCCCCTGTGATCTGGAGTACCAGTAACCCCAGATGTAGCCAATTGTGTTTTCCAAGGTAGAGGAGGTGTAATTACCGCTTCATGACTAAAGGGCTGTCTCAGTATCTATAATACTACAGACAAGATGTCCGCACCATCAGGCTGTCTGTCTTCTTCAAGGATCCGTCAAAAAATGTTTTATTCGAAATATCAGGATCTATGTGACATCCTTAAGGATTTACATTGTTTTGTTGACCAATGAAAAACCACACTAATCAGGATGAAATTCGACTCAAGCATCACAGCTGGGTATGACTTTGTGTGTTTGTGTTGGTAGAAATGCTCGTACTGATTGACATTTTCTTATATACAGAACATGTGTGTTTGTCTGGGTAATTTTGTGACTCGTTTACTGTAGGGTAATATTCTGTACTGTGATAAGCTATAATATGTAACTCTACTGTATACCTATGTCAGACATTCACAGTTTATAACTGGATCTGAAGACTTCAATATATCAGTACGTTTTGTATATAATGCCAGGGTTTACATTAATCTTCAGTATCAATGTACACCTACCATATTTTTGGGCTCTAAGCCCAGACCTTGGTTTCATCAATGTTCCTAACTTGAAATTTTCCATGGAAGCATCATTGGATTTAAAGGAAAAATCTCAGTAAATGAACTTTCCTTAAGTTCTTTAATGCTTTCCTATATAAATCTAAATTAAGTAGTCCTGAAATTAAAGAATATTGATGAAACAGGCCCCTGGTATGTTAGCTATAACATTAGCCCTGAACCATGTCTATTAATGTTCAATGAAAAAATGTACTAACAGATTCTATTGTACAGCAATTTGCCCATTGGTAATTTTAGTCGAAGCTTTAATTGGCTTTCTGGACTTAAGCAGTATAAATATGGTACATTTGTATATTGGATAATTTTACCATGGTTACCGAGGGTTTATTCACCTAAAGGTAATGTATTTTGCGTATGAACGCTGTGACCTGTTATGACATCATAAATGATACTAAAATGTCATGCATAATGTTCCAGGTTACGGAAAATAAACAAAAACTAAAGAATTCTTATTTAAGAGTACACGTATGATAAAAAAAACCCATATGCATCATGCTTGAGTATTATAAAGACAGAACAACTGTAAGATCTTGTATATCAAGTATATACCCCAATCTGATTACAAATATATCAGAAATAGAAGTACATTGTATATTTAAATTTCTTTAGGTATGAGTGAAACACTGTTTGAGTATACATCATATTTGAGTACATTGAATTACACTGGATTGAGTATGACATTGAGTGTCATCCTCAAATTTTGATTTTTACATAATTTGATATTTTGTTCCTTTCTTCAAAAGTAAAAAAGTAAATTTCACAATTGTGTATCAGAATTTAAGTACATGTGATTAGTGTATTTGAATATACATGTGTATTGGGTCCTGTTTGCATGGTTTTCAATTAATATTTGAGATGGACTTCGTGTTTAGAAATTCACTACCAACTGAATTAAATTGACATTAAAATCAGTAATTCATTAATGATAAACAACAAATATAAGTTTGTATTGTATGTTTTGCATGATACTTCTTGCAATATTTTAATCTTATCTGTTCAGACTTTAAAGTTTCCCTTTAATAGCTATCTTACATTATTATATCAATATTGTAATATCTATTGATAGGAAATTATGATTCCTTTAGAAAAATTGACTAAATATAGGTCACAGTTACTCTAATTAATCACAGATTTACCACAAGTATCTGGTGGATTGCGATTATAAAGTAAATGAGGACATTTCCAGTTTTTTTCCCCATCATCCCATCATTTTATTAAAAGTAGTGTTCTGCTTTCATTATATTGTTGTATGTGAAAATATTGATGAAATACTTACAGTATGTTTTTTTTTCCTTTCTAATTTTAGCCACTTCGAGGCCGGCGGCAGCATTCCATGGATAATCATGTGGACGATGGTTACCTGAGACACCATAGCGACCATCGTATCCGCACGCGGAGACAGGATGCCGACGCAGACGTCTGCTTCCACTGCCTTAGAAATGCCCTGCACTGCTACAACATTGTCATCCTTGTAAGTCTAGATTTGATCCTATGAACAGGTAACCAGTAAGCAAATTACTAACCTTTAAAAACTAAATCTAAAATTCCAAACAAAAATATGATTTAAAACAAGTCTATGGCTAAAGTAGGTTCCTAATCATGTATTAATCAAGTTGCATTTTACTTTTCAAGGATAAGAATTTCACCTGTTGTGGGATAAGTATTAAAAATATAAAAATGTATTGACTGATAGCTCCTAGGTGTTGATCCGAATCCATTTTTAAGGTTGACCTGTCTTCAAAATGACCCCTCCTTGAACAGACCATTCTGCAAATTGACCACTCATCATCATGAAACCCCTAAATACTGATATTTTTGATGAAAGAAAAAATTCCCAATATTGGGCAGATCTTGAACTATAAACTGTAACAGTGATATACATGTATAAATATTCTTGTATCCACTCTTAATTATTAATGCTATTCAAATGTCCATGCTCTTGTCAGAATTTAATTGTTCAAACGTTATTGAGCTGACAGCAGAGGATTTTTTTTTGAAGTCCTTGAGTCAAAATACAATCTGTATCTGTAGTTGTGTATCATAGCCCGGCCTAGATAAAAAAAAAATGAAGTACGGTAGTACTAATTAACTTAGCGTAGTTTCTGATGAAATAATTGTACAGGGAGCATATTATCTGTGACTTAACAGATAAAAGAAAAAAAATGAGCAAAATAGGTAAACAGAGAGTACTGTATATGATAATGGAACTGCCTTGAAGGTCTTCTTAGTGCAGACATTCAAATCTGTTTTTTTACAAGATCATTTCATGTAGAGAGTATACAGAATTAAGGACCTAGAGGTCTGAATATTCATATTAAGGAATGATTATATAATGATGTACTCTCAATGTCAGTATAGACAGGACTCTTGGGTCTGTTGATCTGATACTTCAGTACACACACTTCTTATTTCATCCTCTTAGGAGACAGATCACGGCAGTTCACGGTCTGGTAATCACACTTGTGATGTAACATAAAAGAAATCCAACCTGTATTGTTTTATTGTAATTCAACAAGGTTTTTTTTAAAAAAAAAAAAAGCTTTTGTAAAGAAATTGTAGACGTTTTGTACAATTGTAGGGTTCATAAGTCCAGAAAAAAAGGTATTTTGTACAGTAATTGTCTACAGTGCTAATGCTGAGGTTTATTTTTAGTGAGAATTTCGAAGTCTGCGGTAAATCAAATGTTACGTATAAAGCATTATAGCTCTGTTAGGGGTTCATATAATGTAATAAACTCTGGCTTGTATATAACTTTGTCTTAAATTCTTGCCTCTTGGTACTGCAAAAAAACAGCTTTTCATAAAAGATTATTGTTAGAGTAGATATGTTTATTGAGTGCGAAGAACATTATTTCATCATAAGACTGTGGATATTTTTCACTAACACCTATAAGACCTGTATTTATATACAGATCAAGTCATGATGCAGTAGCAGAACAGTTCACCATTAGTTGACTTAACTTATTACAGATGTATTTTATCATTTCACACTGAAAAATCTCCAGAATCTGTAAAACACTCCTTGATGGCCTCCTGTGCATTGTACAGTATATTTTAGTACAATTTCCCGCTAATATAGCATTCTGCTGGATTATGATAAATGTAACCAGATATGTATAAAATCTACATGCAGAAATATTGTATTAAGAAGTTCCATAACATACGGTTACATGATAGCAATTATGCTGAAAACATTTGGAAAAGCTAATAATTAAGACATATGTTAAAGAGTTATGCTATAGTTAAGTCTGAAACATATTTCCAATATAAAAGAGCTTTATGGTGATATAGATGTTGATAACTATTTGTTGGCAAATATGAAATTGAATATAAAAGTATGAAAGATCCACAGGAACACTCAGGTTCTTTTGAATTAATTTATATTTCAATCAAAAGTTTTAAAGGGAGATAACTTCAATAAACATATGATTGATTTAAACATATTTTATTGTCAATTAAATTAGGCAAATGGGTGAGAGACAAGTTCTAACAACTCCACAAAAAACAGGTATAATCATGCAACGAGAATTTTGATTACTGTGATGTTTGGTTTAGAGTACTGTTGATGATGTTGTGTATTTACTTGTAGATTATGGGCGTTGGTGCCCTGGCGGTGGGGATCTGGCTCCTTGTCACCGACTTCAGTGCGCGTGAAGTTTCCGTGGTAATAGATTCAAACCTATTTGAGATAGGGACATATTTGATTCTAGCAGGTGGAGGATTAATCGCACTCTTGGCCTTCTGTGGCTGCTGTGGTACAATGAGAGAGGATCGCTGTATACTCGGATTTGTAAGTTTATTTGATTATTTACACATCCCACACAAACGTTTTTTTATTTTTTTTTATTTTTCAAAAATCGAAAGGAAAGGTCTTTTCTTATGTACATTAATTCCCTCACATATATATCCTACCCTCCAAAGAATACAACAACTTCATATTCACCTAAAATAGTTAGTAATTCTTGACCCTACAATCTATTTTGAAAAGGATTTTAGTTGAACGTTTTGCTTTAACTGAAGAAAGTGCATGCGCACCAAGTACCAATTTTCATTGACGACCTTGAAGAATATCCTGTTTCTGTACACATTTGATACTGATGATATCAACAGCAAATATTTATAGAAAAAGAAAAAGACAGGAAAATCTCCCAACAGAAAAGGAAATCGATTTTTGGCAGAATATACATCAGATACTGTATACCTAGATATGTTTGCTGCAGTTTTGTCTGTTTTTTTTCACAATTTATTTTACATTTTGAAAATATGCGTTTCTTATCTATATGTAAATTTCATAACCCTAGCTATCCCTATCAATTTTAGGAATCTTGAATGCTTTTAAAGATAGGGTTTGAAAAAATGTACAATGTAATCAACTCCGCTATGAAAAATTGTTATGTCAATTTGAAACAAACTTCAGAAAAATTGATAAAATATTGATAAAATCAAAAGACATAGCCAGTGTTATTGTAGAACATTTCTGTGGAGAACAATAAATCATTATTTTGAGCATATAATGTATTGATCATCCTTTAAGTTTAATGGATTACTTAATTCTAATACAAAATGCAGTCCCTCTTTTTCAGTAAATTAGAAAAGCTAAAATGTCCATACTATAAGCTGAAGTCTTATCTGATTGGCTCTTTTATCATCAATGTCATCAAGGAATATTTCGGAATTGTGGTTTTTACTCTAATCTGGACCATTGCACATGAAATAATCGTAAAAACAAGTATAACATAATAATCACTCTGTCAGATGACGGGTTGATATCAGCCGCTGTTATCCCACGTAATTCCTGTTTTGTCGATCTTGGAATAATCAATATCTGTATTTATTCGGACACAGCAGAAAACTGTACAAAGTAAATACATCAGAGAAAATCAATGTTGGAAAAATAGAAAGTCTTTTATGAAGAATTTTTTAATGATTTTTTATTTTACTTGTCTAGAAATAGATTTTCATGGTTGTTTTATGAAGAAGGAACCAATTTTATATCTATGTTATTTTCCCATCATAAGTTTTAAAATTTCGAACAAGGACAACTATTTTTTTTTTGGAAACCAAACTAGATTCAATGCTGTCCTGTGTTGACTAGATAAAGTCTATATAAATACTAACATAAGACATAGATCAAGAACACATTAAAATGGAAGATATATCATCCAGGGAACTTCATAATGAAATACAGTGATTTCAGATATACATTAACATCCACACTTACTCATGACAAGTGTACAATGCCCACTTTAGCAAGCTTCAGTGAGACCAAATGAAGAGCTACACTTAATTGCGCCTGCTGCAATCACTGTAAAAGATATTTAATATTTTCATCCTATAATAAAATTCAAAATCCTCTTAAAAAGTAGTTGGAAGTCTGTTTGCTGGAGATACAAGCAGTGTATTGTGATTAACACCATTTTGACCAAAGCTGAGTCGACCATTTTCATACCATATTGAATGACAACAGTATAACATGAAAGTTCAGAAGGCGATCTTGGCCATTTCTCCTGTACTAGCAGGAACAAAACAGTTTTCTGATAGATCAACTAGGTATGTTTGGTAGACATGACTGGTATGAGTGATTATTGTAGGTATGTAGACTCCAAAAGACCAGCTGGGGTTGGCCAGCAGGGACTCTCAGATATCAGTATACAACAGACTTTTTGTGAGAGTGTTATTGGTGTGGTAGATGTGTATTGTAAAAATGGAGTGACAACAACGCTTGAGAATCTCTCTTTCTGTACACCTGCTGTTTTGTTTGGAGCAGAAATTAGTAGCTGTTCACTAGCAAATGATTCATAAACCTTGATTAAGAGCTTGTATCCTGTCAGGTTCCTTAATCGAGACTGACGAGTTAGTTTCTGGCAATGGAACAGTCACCTCCAACAACCACCTGACCTTTAAGGATCTGCACTCTCTCGGGGATTGTTAGAACTCTAGCAAATCTCAAAGTACCATTGACTGTTAAGGGTTTATGTTACCTTACAGTACCTCAGTTACAAAAGAGTTTAAATCTTAAGTTAGACATTAGGTCTTTTGTCCAAAAGAGTTCCATGCAGAAAATATTTCATTCGTGAATATGTAGCTATATATAAATATTTGACTGAGTAAAATTTTTTTTTTGAAAATTTCATATATATACATGTATATAGAAGGGATACAACCCTGATATAGAAGGGATACAACCCTGATACAGAAGTACTGATACAACCCTGATATAGAAGGGATACAACCCTGATATAGAAGGAATACAACCCTGATATAGAAGGGATACAACCCTGATATAGAAGGATTGATACAACCCTGATATAGAAGGGATACAACCCTGATATAGAAGGGATACAACCCTAATATAGAAGGATCGATACAACCCTGATATAGAAGGATTGATACAACCCTGATATAGAAGGGATACAACCCTGATATAGAAGGATTGATACAACCCTGATATAGAAGGGATACAACCCTGATATAGAAGGGATACAACCCTGATATAGAAGGATCGATACAACCCTGGTATAGAAGGGATACAACCCTGATATAGAAGGATCAATACAACCCTAATAGAAGGATCGATACAACCCTGATATAGAAGGGATACAACCCTGATATAGAAGGATCAATACAACCCTAATAGAAGGATTGATACAACCCTGATACAGAAGGGATACAACCCTGATACAGAAGGGATACAACCCTGATATAGAAGGATCGATACAACCCTGATATAGAAGGATCGATACAACCCTGATATAGAAGGAATACAACCCTGATATAGAAGGGATACAACCCTGATATAGAAGGGATACAACCCTGATATAGAAGGATTGATACAACCCTGATATAGAAGGGATACAACCCTGATATAGAAGGGATACAACCCTAATATAGAAGGATCGATACAACCCTGATATAGAAGGATTGATACAACCCTGATATAGAAGGGATACAACCCTGATATAGAAAGATTGATGCAACCCTGATATAGAAGGGATACAACCCTGATATAGAAGTATTGATACAACCCTGATATAGAAGGATCGATACAACCCTGATATAGAAGGATCGATACAACCCTGATATAGAAGGATCGATACAACCCTGATATAGAAGGATCGATACAACCCTGATATAGAAGGGATACAATCCTGATATAGAAGGATCGATACAACCCTGATATAGAAGGATTGATACAACCCTGATATAGAAGGGATACAACCCTGATATAGAAGGATCGATACAACCCTGATATAGAAGGATCGATACAACCCTGATATAGAAGGATCGATACAACCCTGATATAGAAGGGATACAACCCTGATACAGAAGGGATACAACCCTGATATAGAAGGATTGATACAACCCTGATATAGAAGGGTCGATACAACCCTGATATAGAAGGGATACAACCCTGATATAGAAGGATCGATACAACCCTGATATAGAAGGATCGATACAACCCTGATATAGAAGGGATACAACCCTGATATAGAAGGGATACAACCCTGATATAGAAGGGATACAACCCTGATATAGAAGGGTCGATACAACCCTGATATAGAAGGATTGATACAACCCTGATATAGAAGGATCGATACAACCCTGATATAGAAGGATCGATACAACCCTGATATAGAAGGGATACAACCCTGATATAGAAGGATCGATACAACCCTGATATAGAAGGATCGATACAACCCTGATATAGAAGGATCGATACAACCCTGATATAGAAGGATCGATACAACCCTGATATAGAAGGATCGATACAACCCTGATACAGAAGGGATACAACCCTGATATAGAAGGGATACAAACCTGATATAGAAGGGATACAACCATGATACAGAAGGGATACACACCTAATCACAAATTTGAGAGTTAAGGCTTTTTTTAAGAGTACAGGTACAAACATGTATATACATACCAAGGTAGAATGATATTTTCACCTTTTACCTTTAAACCCTGTCATGTTTGATGTATTAAACTGTATGCTATTTTGATTTCCAGTCAATATACAAAATGTAACACAAAAACCAATTTCCCCTAAGATTGGTTATACCAGCATATATGTGGTGATTAATGGAATGAATATTTTCTTTTTAATTTCAAAAATGAATAGCTAGAAGATTAATTTGTGATAAGCATTATGAACATTTTTTCCTAACATACTGGGAATTCCTTGATCGTGTCTGAAGTTTGGGTAAGAATTTTTGTAACTAGAGACGACTATGATACCAGAAACTGTATACATATAAATGTATATATATTGCTATCATTTTATTTCATAGCTCAGGAAAAATCAACATCATCGGCAAGATTTTATGATCTCATAATTTGTTTGTGTAATGGCAATGCAATTTATATGATTTTTTTTTCGTTCTTTGTGGAATTCTCCAGAGCATTTATCAATAAACATTTTTTGTAATTACCACAAGTAAGATTTGTTTTAACAGAGAGTAGAATATATACTAGCAAAACATATTTTTTTCTGTAAATATTATTTCTGGATAAGCTGCTTGTGAGTAAACAGCTATACTATCAGGAGACTTCCCCCCCCCCCCCCCCCCCTTCCCCATCCCTTCCCTCCCCCTTCCTCACCCCCTCCCCTCTCCTCATCCTCCACAGTGATAGTAAATAAACATTGTAATGCAGTTCTCTTGCAAATGTAGCTACAGCTGTTAATCTGTGGCAATGCCTGTTAAAACAGGAAAAGGGATTTCTTTATGGGGTCCCATGGGATTTAATGCTGCAGTATCGACTCCAAGAATACCCTGTAATAGTCATGAATATGTTTTATCCATTGATAATCAGTATTAATGGGGCAATTCTGTCTAGGAATCAACTCCTGGTCAACCAATTCTAATGCAGCATTTGTGAAGTAATCAACAAAGCTCTGGGGGGAAAATCTAGTGATACCATTATAAGTGTCCTTATATTTTGAAGGCGATGATATGCTAGTTTCATTTCAACACACACAGCCTTTAAAACACTTAATCCAATTTTTTTCTCCAAATCCGTTGTTTTGTATGACATTTGAAACATTGTGTTCAAAATGTGTGAATTTGAAATCTGCATGTACAATGCTATCCACAAAAAAGACAGAATCCTAGATCTAGAAAAAAGTCTGAAAAGATAGGATATCCAATATTGTGGACCTTTACCGTAATTTAGAGAGACAAATTCTCATCTTGTACACTGACTGTCAGATGCTAATTAAGTCTATGTCCACTCATGGATACTTATTAGGCTGTGTAGAATACTTGGGGATGAAAAAGTAATTTTGTAATGTGGTATTAAATTGATCGACTCTGGTTTATCTCACATTGTCCTGAATGGGTAAGAAACTATGTGTGACAAGCTGATTTAAGGAGTAAGCGACAGGCTAAAAGGAGTTAGATTAGATTGTCTCAGACAGTTCCTTATTTAAAACTCACACCAACCAATGATCAGGACTAAAAAAAATCCTTACAATAAACTGTATCTTTTGTATCCCTTTTAAAAATTTTATACTTCTCAATTATTTGCAATCATGTTTGATAAACTCAAGTTTTTGACAGAGGAACTTGGCTCTGAATTTGTTGTAATGATTTACTTACACAATTTGTTGTATTTTATACACAATTCCTTGTATTTTATACACAATTCGTTGTATTTTATACACTTTGGGGTGAACATGCAGTCGATGTACTTCAGACTTTTGTCAATGGAAAGATTTCATATTAGAAATGAAAACTTCAAAGAGAAATCCCTGTTATTTGTTTTCATTTAATATTACAATCAAAACAGTAAACAACCTTCAGAAACATTATGTAAATAATCAGAAGTGATATTAGGACTTAAGATCTACCTTTTAAATTTTACACCTGTGTTAAAGGTTAAGGCAATAATGTTCATTTCAACTTAACTTTTATTTACATTCAGTACTGTCTGTTAGGTACTTATGCACCCATTCAGACCAATATTATGCTTGAAGATTTATACAGTGTACATTTGTTGGTATAACCATATTGCACATGTGAATGGTCAGACCAAACGAAGCGTCAAATTGAATCTCTTTTAGAGATTAACTCTGTAGCGATCCCCTTATAGAACACTGTCACTCTAAATAAAGACAGCTATTTGATCCTCTATTGAGTGTTATTTTACAATCTGGAAAAGTCTTAGCCAAAGCATTTAAATATTTACAGTCTGCAGTAGATTGACCGTTGACCATTGTCCATTGTCCAATTGTAGTACAATCTAACGTTTTTCTTTAAAATTTGAATTCACACTCTTTTTGTATAATTTTGTCTTTTGTGATTGCAATACAAAGAATATTTTGTTTTAAAACTTTAATTCTTCTTGACATCTACATTTTCTCTCAATCCATGATTGATAAAATTCAAATATGATAAATTTATATAAATGTCTGTACATGTACAGTATCATACTACACACTCCAGCACTATGAATTGTCACCATTCCCAATGGTATTCATCATTTCTAATCATGCTCCATTACAGTTGTCTTGTGTTGCCTCATTTAGAGGTTGCTATGGGTACAGCAATGACATCAAATTCACCTCTTTTGACTTGATTTGAAAATGTCAATATGTTTTTGTATCCAAACCGCCTGTTTGTGTGTGTTTTCGTATGAGCTGTATGTATGAACTATTCAGAAGGTAACTCCATCACCATTACAAATTCTGAATTAATATTTCATTTGATTCTGCCCGTTTGAGGGATATTCGCGACAGACCTGGTTCATTAATGTCTGATCTGGCTCACTCAGGTGTATTAATAGAAGATATCATCATAGACTTGAGTGATTGCAGACTGTTGTTGCCAACGGCTACACACAACATTTATCACTTCGATAACCTGCAATGTGTTGTGCTTAGATTTTTTTCTCACTATGTTTTTGTTCATTTGGAGATTTCATAACAAAATCTTTGTCACATGTACAAGAATCAATCTCAAAATCTCAATCTCAAGGTGTGTGTCCATTCAAAGAGACATATGTCAAGATTCACAGGGGCGATTTGTCATGATTTGCAGGGACTTGTCATGATTCACAGGGACCTGTCACGGTTCACAGGGACTTGTCAGATTTGTTTTTGTCTAATCACTTCTCTATCAATTCATTTTAGGTATGGTATTGTGGTGAAACATAGGGATCAATAGTTTGCAATCTGGAAAGGCTGTCCTGGCATATTTTGTACTTTCAGTTACAGATTCTGTGCATCTAGCTTGCGGTCAATTTGATCAGCATAGAGACTCACATGATTGTCGTTACAAGCATTTCATTTCATCTCCAGATATTGCATTGTATATCATTACTGAAAACACCGCACTGCCGGTGTCATCACCGGCTCCGTAACTAGGATTGATATTGATTTAATAAGGAAATAAGTTTTTTTTCGAGAATTCCATGAAAGAAAATGTCTTGGTGATTCATTGAAAAGATGATTTAAAGCTATCACAAATTGCCTAATTTGTGAAATGGTCGCCATCTTGTATCAAAGTATCATCACAGAAATTGGCTAAATATGGCTCAAAAACAAATTACTTTGAATCCTGGAGCGGGTTTGGTGTTCGTAGTACACTGGACAAGTATGCATAGCCAAATTGGCCAGCGCTGGGTCGGCTGACTTCTGAGTTGACCCTATATCTTGTAATCAGACCGAGGGTGTTTCCGATATGAGCCATCTTGATGCATAGATAGAATATTTCATGAATAAAACTAATAAGGATGATACGGAAATAGAAAACAATCAGTTCATGGATATCGTAGAAATATCCCATAAAGTAGACAATTCTTCGCTTATAAAAGGGATGGCGGAGGGATTAACTCACATTTTGTATATCATAAGTTTTCTGGAAACGTTAACACTTGTAAAAGTTGAAAACCACAAATCAGTACAATTTCGAAGTAGATAACACAAGATTTGGACTTTCTGGGTTGTATTTATGTCTGCCAGAATGTCCATTTCTGGTGTCTATCTATAGGATCAATTATAGCCTTGCACAATTTGTCCAGCAACATTTTTGCATTGGTTACAGATGAATTTGTGGTACTGTCTCTATAACCTATGGTGACTCATGCTTTTAATTCAATAAAAGTTATGTAAATATATTTCAAAATGTTATGATGGAATTTTGTTGAAACTAAAATAACACTTTGACAATATATGTTCTGGTAGTCAAATGATGACCTTTGACTTTTGTGAATACAGATAATTGTCAATTGTTTATGAAATATATAGGATAATGTTTATGGAATGTTTGAGATATAGAGACCCCATGCATAGTTTTAGCAATACTAAACAAGCTTGCAGATAAACAAAAAGCATTATATACATGTATTACAAAGGTTTTATTTTGTTGGTAGAAACATTTGAACCTTCATTAGTTGATGCCATCATTGCCAAATCTGTATTTGTTTATATCAATAATTGATGTAATATTAAATTAAACAATTATCTTTATCAATAATTTCCAGATATATTATATTGATAACATCAAATTCAATTTTAATTCTAGTTTTTTATTGCAATATTTGAGTAAATGAATAGTCTGACTCACCTAGAAATCAGTTTATGTCAACAAAATTTCTGAAACAACCAGTCCTGGGTTTCCAGTGGACAAATATTTGTTTACCAATGTAAACAGGGCTATTGGATTATACTGATCCCACACGACATATTCACTATGTCTGCTTACAAAACCATAAATATACCTTATGGAAAAATCCCAAGCTAAGAGCACTGTCTGAGAGTTTAATATTGATTACTCTGAAAATCATTAAGCAAATATTATATAATGTTTGATAAATTGGAAGTGCTTAAAATAAAATTTTCAATTAGATTAAAATGTTTCCATATGATGTTAAAATAAAAATGTTTAATACAAAGTGCTTTGTAAATGATTTTCCATTATCTGTAAAATATGACTCCTTTGTATCAAATTCATATGTTAAATTTGTCAAATCCTACAACTCAACGTAAAAATTCTGATCCTACAACTCAAGGTAAAAATTCAGACCCTAAACATGTACAACTCAAGGTAAAAATTCAGACCCTACAACTCAATGTAAAAATTCAGACCCTACAACTGAATGTAAAAATTCAGACCCTACAACTCAAGGTAAAAATTCAGACCCTACAACTCAACGTAAAATTCAGACCCTACAACTCAATGTAAAAATTCAGACCCTACAACTCAAGGTAAAAATTCAGACCCTACAACTCAAGGTAAAAATTCAGACCCTACAACTCAATGTAAAAATTCAGACCCTACAACTCAAGGTAAAAATTCTGACCCTACAACTCAAGGTAAAAATTCTGACCCTACAACTCAAGGTAAAAATTCTGATCCTACAACTCAAGGTAAAAATTCTGACCCTACAACTCAAGGTAAATATTCTGTTCCTACAGTAAAAATGTTATATAGAACATACTTGGTTACCTTGAATACAGGATAATTGGAAGTTTGAACATGTTCATGATGCTTCGACTTTGAGATAACAAAGTTTGACTGTATGTATATTTCGGGGAAAGAAAACACTTCTGTAAGGTTTAATATGTTAAAAACAGTAAAACAAGACTTGGGATAGATGTTAAGTGGTGTACATGGCCGTAATTTATTAACGAGAACCAACTTGTTTGGTTTCTATGGTATCAGTCATAATCATTACCATAATGGAATGGATCAGAACAGTTTGGTGTATGATGTACTGATAAAAAAATCATTGATATGTGAATGTGTCTAATCAGATGTAATAGTAAATATGTGATGGTATGTAACGTGTTGTCTTCTTACCTTTTTACAGTATGGTGTAGTGCTGGTCCTTGTTTTCATGGCTCTGATTGTGGGCGGTGTGTTGGCCTTTATGTTCAGAGAAAATGTAAGTATAGAAGACATGAGTCCCTTGTGTACTTGCTGAAGATTGACATCAACACCCTTTTACACAAAAACAATAGTGAATTAGTCATTCTCTTCTATCAGCTTGATGAATATAATTGCATAGGTGTACTAGATGATGAGGTCATAGGACCTGCTAATTGAGCTAAGGAATCATCCCAAAATATATCTAAGGATATCTCCTTTTCAAAAAGAGTTCCTTATGCATGCAAGAACATGTAAATTATCATCTTTTTTTGAATGACTGCATGACACTTTGGGAAATTATGACACATTTGAAAGATATCCAAGTCAAGAATGCATTACCACAGAGGATGTAGGGTAATGTCAGTAAATCTTTTCAAGGGAGATAACTGCTAGAAAGTCACAGGTATGATAGCAATGTCCTTTATTGAGGAATTTTGATTTTTATTTGAATTTTTTTTGGAATTGAATGACATTGAAGTATATCGGGTCTTACAATTCAACCATAAGATACTGCTATTTTGCCTATGTGATTGTTTTATTAGAGCTTTGGAAGTGATCAATCAGAATAAAAGATACAAGTTTAGCATGCCATATATAAATGTTGTAAATTAAACTACAGATATTAGTTTTTGTCAAGATTTTGATAGTAATGACATGTGCTTGATTGATTTGATGTAATCAAATTAAAGACATTTTTTTATCAAAGAATTGTTAGAATATTAGGTCACAGTGACCTAAATTTTACATATATACAGTTAAGAATTGGGCATATGTGTTCTTTTTTGCAAATTTTTGAGAATGTGATTTTATAATTACTAGGTCCCATGTTCGTCAGCATTTCTTAACTTTATGAAATTCCTTAATTAAAATTTTCCATAGGAAAGCATTACAGCATCAGTGGAAAATTAACTTTAGGAAATTCCTCAAGTAAAATCTTCCATTGGAAAGCATTACAGTATCCAAGGAAAATTTCTTTACTGAGATTTTTCTTGTGATTTTGTATGAAAAAATTAAGTATAGGAACGTTGATGAAACTGGGGCCAGACATGAACTTTATCATTATGTTGGGACATTGAAGGAGTTTGGATACTTGACATATCTACTGTATGTTTGTAGTACTCGACTACTCAAGGTTTATCCATATGTAGTTTGCTAATTCTAATTCTGATCTTATAGTATAAAAGTTATTGAGTTTAATATAGAAAGTGTTAAAATATAGGCAACGTTCTTTATCGTAAAATCATTGTTTTTTAAATGTTTTACAATATCTTGATTTGTTTTTTCCAGATGACAACTGATTTTAAAGAAAAGCTGGTGCATACGATAGAAAAACAGTACGGTTATGAAGTACGAACAAACACTCATAACAGACTTGTCACTGATGCCTGGGATTCAATACAGAGAAAAGTAGGTCTTCACAAATATATAGTGTTCTTGGCAATACAGTGTGGTGGAATTCATTAACATAGAGGATATCTATAGAATAACTACCCTGTCATCATTGACAGGTCATACTTAATTTCATAATTTCAGCAAGTTGCATATCCAATTATTGAAGAAGTCTAATAAATTCCATATATGGCAGTCAGGAATGCGAAATTCTGTTTATCACATATTTATATTTATTTCAATGTAAGTGAAAACTCTGAAATTTATTTCTAATTAAGATACAGCATTTTAAGATATGTGTTTTTTACTGAGGGGACTGTGCATTGTCATGTACATGTGATAATTGTGACATATTTATTTATGACATCACAATAGTGTAATTTACATATCTTATTATATCTATCACATGGCTATATTACATGGTACATCAGGCCTGTTATTTGATGAATTCTGCTATTAACCTTGTGTGTTATAGCTCACAGAGCTGTGATTGGATTTAATGTATCAATGGTTTCAATTGTGATGTCATAGCAACTTGGCATCATTCAAAACTGGTACCTTAGTTATGGAGTAAACATTTGCTATTTTTTTTAGGAATTTATGAACATTGTAACAAATTTTTCATTTTATCTTGATAGTATGAAAAACTCTTAAACTTGTTTTGTAAATCTATGAAATAAAATCTGATTCAAAAACCTTTGCAATATTTGATTGGAGTAAGAGTTATTTCCCTTGTAAAATTGCAGTTGTTTTTGGCCGTATTATTTGCCCAGCATATATGCACCACTTGTGCAGTAGGATTTGTTTATTCACCACAGGTAGTACAAACTTTAAAAGGCCTTAAATATGATAATTTGTCTTTGAAAAGGTTTTTAATTATTAATCAATTTTACCACCATTGAAGACATCGGGAATTAAAGCTTGAATAGGTATTTGAAAACATATACCCCGGTATATACACAGAGCACCATGTAGTCTTCTACTGTGGTTTATTTGGAGACATATGCTGGGGATCATTTATTACATTAAACATTTATTGACAAAATCACATTGTAACATATGAATAGAATTTTTTTCCTTTCCGTTTCAGTTAAAGTGCTGTGGTGCCTATGGAAATCACAGTAGCGACTTTTCCTGGGCGATATACAAACAGCACAGTGATTGGTGGGCTAGGAGACCCTCACGTGACAGTACGTATACAGCACAATAACTGCACCTAAGTCTCCCAATTATAGCTAACAGTACACATATATCTGCAATTAATTACCAGTAGGAGAGGTTCAGGTCTTATTTCATTGCTACTAAAGCGGATGACATTTAAGTCTGTAAATTCCTGGTCGGAATTTGGAGTCGGTGGCCAAATATAAGACAATTCCAAAACATGATGGCTTTGAATTTTATGCCGAGTAAAGACTGTAAGTCGATTGTGAACTTTGAGTGTGTAGATCTTTCCTCCCCTTATTAAGGCAGTATGGTCCCCACGGTGTGCTGTAGATTGAGTGATGCGGCTTTACTAGTCAGAGTCGGCCAAATTCAGATCCACTGTATCCAAACAGTGCTGTTTAATAACGATTCAAACATCGAGATCAGGACAGGGATATCTGTATCTGCTACACACACCAACCATGTACTGCAGTAGGGCCAAAAAACAAGAGGAATTCAGGATGTTTAAAGAATAGTTGTATCTGTTGTGCTTTGAACAACTTGTAACCCTAGAGAGAAATTTGGCCGAGAGCGTTCTTCATAGACTATTAGTGAGTGCTGTTTGTGAGGCAGTGAATTTTAAATGGTGTACAGAACACAATGTTATGTTTCAGTGTTATTGTAGAGGGAGGCTTTGATGGTTAAACTGAGAATCGGTAGGAGTTGTATAATAACCTCTTCCACATGTTAGGCTTGCCCTATCTGTTTCTAAATATATCTTAATTATAGGACTTTTTTTTAATCTTTTTATATACATGTATATATACAGATGTATACATTGCAGGTCTTTGTATATAAGAGCATACATGTATATGTATTTAAATGGAGTGGATCGAGATTCATTTTGATGGAAGGTTTAGGACAGTTTCAAGAACAGTGCTTTTGTAAAAGGATAGGAAATGAGTTATTAAGGAGTGGGTTTCATCACTTTCATATTAGCAGAATTATATGTATTGTGAAATTATTTAATTGTCCTGAAACCAAATCAAATGTCAAGTTATAGGAAAGTGTCAGAGCAAGTGGAAACTGAATTTCAAGAAAAAAATTGTTTTGTATTTGATTGGCTGGTGAAGATGATTGTTCTTAAAATAACATCACCTTTACCTGTCTGAACACTTGATTATCCAATATTGTTAGAGATTTTAGAATTCCAGGGGCTGGAAGGCTAGGAAGCTAGGTTTAGTTCATGAAATGAAATTCTCTGATGTGCACAGAGCTGTGGAACTGATTTCTGTCTAAAACTATTACGTCCACATCTTTTAAAACTAGAAATAGATTATATATTGCCTTTAACACCTTTGGTAACACAATTCATGTAGAGGGATATATTATCGAGAGAGAGATATTGAAGTGTCTTCATAATCAAAACCTCATCATTTCAATTTTATTAAGATTCATAAGTTTAAAACTTTACTATTAAGCCATGACTATAAACTTACAAATCACCTTTAAGCAGTGGATGTTTCTAATCCCAAGCATGCAGTGCATACAAAGTGTTTTTCTGGAACATGTGTTGTTTGAAATTTCAAATGCATACATTTTGGAGAAGAAAAACCTAAGATATTTGACAACCAGTTAAAACAGTTCACTGTAAAAATCAGAAACCTGTATAAGTCGAATATTCTACATAACAACATTGTATGTACTAGTCTGAGTGATTGTGACTATCAACTTTATATATTTGAATATATAAACCAGAGCTTTTTAGAAAATACATGTTTGATGTAATGTCGGACACCTGTATAAACTTGGCCTTCATTTTAGGTAAATTATGTAATCACGAATTCTGTATAAACCAGATGTAGGTCAGATGTTGTCATCTCATGGACACCTGTATAAACCAGTGCTTTTTAGGCCATTCTTTGTAACATGGATACATATATAAACCAGAACTTTTTAGGTCATTCTTTGTAACATCATTGGACACATATATAAACCAGTGCTTTTTAGGCCATTCTTTGTAACATGGACACATATATAAACCAGTGCTTTTTAGGCCATTCTTTGTAACATGGACACATATATAAACCAGAACTTTTTAGGCCATTCTTTGTAACATGGACACATATATAAACCAGTGCTTTTTAGGCCATTCTTTGTAACATCATTGGACACATATATAAACCAGTGCTTTTTAGGTCATTCTTTGTAACATCATTGGACACATATATAAACCAGTGCTTTTTAGGTCATTCTTTGTAACATGGACACATATATAAACCAGTGCTTTTTAGGCCATTCTTTGTAACATGGATACATATATAAACCAGAGCTTTTTAGGCTATTCTTTGTAACATGGATACATATATAAACCAGAGCTTTTTAGGCCATTCTTTGTAACATGGACACATATATAAACCAGTGCTTTTTAGGTCATTCTTTGTAACATGGACACATATATAAACCAGTGCTTTTTAGGCCATTCTCAATTCTGTGTAACCTGGGCATTTGTATGAACAAGACCTTCTTTTAATGTCAAATTTTGTAACTTACTGGACACCTGCGTAAACCAGAATTTCAACTTAGGTTTAACTGTGTATATGCTGTGTAAATTGAACCTTTGTAATGTGGAAACCTGTCTAATCTGAACAAAAAGTTGGTCCCTCTGGTTCAGTGTAAACAGGTTTCGCAGTATTGAAGGATTTTTGTGTAGGGCATTATTCCCAAACATTCTTATACATCTCTACTCTTGTTTCCTGTGCCTCTGTTAGACGGGATACCATATTTTCAGAATAGTAAGTACCGTTACGTAGACATCTCCCGTAATATTGCATGTGACCATGGCTAATAACCTCATGCAAACACTCACGTTAAAGTGATCCACTGTATCGTCATTCCAAGTGTAGGAATCACTCGCAATAGCTTTATCTTATTTGTTTGTAAAAAACTCTCAGTTTCACCCGAAAAATGGGCTTCTTCAGGACTGATCTTTGTTTATAAAAATGGTTAAGATAACAAAATACATCAACAAAAATGAGTTCATAAAAAAAAATATTTATCTGTATCCAAATTCTAGTGATTTAATTTGAAGGATGGCATTTATATCTTCAAAATTTTCATTATTTTTTTTATTGCATTTTCCAAGAATTGTTGTGTTAACTTAATGTGAATTACGCTGGAAACATCATATGACTCCGGTATTTTTGTTAGAGTAAATCCCGACACGGATATCCAAGAAGAACATTAAAACTGGTGGGGTGGGGTTAGTGTTAGATTTGATGGTAGATATAATACATGATGCACGTTGTATTTTTGATGAACGTACATTTGTAATATTTGTGCGCATGTACCGTCTAAATGTTAGTTTGTGAAAGGTTCGTGTCTAGATATTGTTGACAAACACAAAAATAGAGCACACATACATTGTACAATATTGATGGCTGGAATCTGATGTATAGGTTTCAGAGGTTACACAATAAAATGTTTTTGTAGAAAATTTATCGCACAATTTTATCATTAATATTTCTCATATGGCACAATTTTTCTTGTGTATATAAACTTCTCCTGAAACTGCTGATGTCATCGATAACTCTTATTCAGCATTCAGTAATAAATCTCTAATCGATAAATTCTAGGATTTTCATCAATAAATGCTTATTTTTCATCAATAGATATTTATTTTATCAATAAATACTAGTTTTTTCATCATTAAATATTTGAATTTTCATCCATTAAAAGCTAGTTTCACTATTATAATAAAAAGGTTCAATTGTCGGTACATTTTTACCTGTTAATATTCAATAATAATTTCTTACCTAATAGCATTTAATGCACTGAGTTGATGTTGAGCATGTCTAAATTTCTTACCCTATATTATGTAAGTAGAAATCAGCACAAACATATTCTCTGTCTTAAACTTGGATGTTTTTTATTCAACATTATAAAACTGTTAATTACATAATCGGTTCGATTTGGAAAAAGAAATGATTTGCATCGGAATGTATTGATGAATGCGTTTGAGAATGACAAGGTTATGAGACCTATGTACAAATGTATTGCCATTTTTTCTTGACTTGTAAATATAAATGCATCCAGATCAAAGCTACATCAATGCATTTTGTTTGTATACAATTTTTAAGCATTATACCCATATACATTTTGTATATAGCTTGATCTGAACAATGTGTTTGTCAAAATCCGATGTTGATTCTGACTACTGCATGCAGGAAATGAGAGTTCTGATATACTTATATACTATACAGTGACACCACACTACCTAAGCTCTTTTAACACACCTTTTATATCTTAAAGTGTTTTTGGTCCCAATATGAACCAATAGATATATATATATTCTTGTATAATTTCATTAAATCCCTGGTTTTTCTAACACGTTTTATGTTTGCACTGACAATTTCAATCCGATTTTAATGATGCAAAATCAATTTTCAGTGCTTCTTGAAAAATGTTTAAAAAAAAAAATTGGCATATAGTTTTTAATATATTGGGTAGACCACATATTCAATTCTGTCATTGTCTGTAGTTCACCGTGTAATTAATCATAAAGTCCTCAGGTTTCGATTGAATTGCCCAATTTATTATGACAGTCTTGTTTTGGATTTGAGCATAAAACCATCACTGCTTAATTGTAGGATTTCTATAGCTTGTTGACTTACATGTATACTCTCCAATCTGTTTAGATATTGGTTTAATGGTTTGAATTAATTGGTGACTGTCTGTTTTTTTGGTGGATAGGTTTTATTTCAAACTTGATTCCTTGTTCAATTTTTCTGAGATAGCCTGTCGTCTATCTCCCTTACTGATATGGTGATACAGGTACTCTGTAGGGCTGGTTACTTTGGCCTTTTGCTTTTTATCCCGTCATCCTGAAAATGTATGGTTCGGCCAAAATCTGCTTCCAATGTATTCAGTATGCTTTTTATATATGTGGGGATATGTATGAATCATGAAGTTTGTCGAAAAAATCTGAACTAGGCCTGTATCAATATCTCACTCATGGATAGATATCATGCTGATGGGTCAAAATAATTTGTAGGCCTGATTCCTAAATAACCTGTTGGCCTTATGTCAGAACGAATTGTGATCAGTGCTAAAACCTCTTCAGTGCATAATATAGGGATCTGTACAAACACATTCATAAGAAATAAATATCTTCTATTAATTTTGTTGAAAGTTTTTAAGAGTTAAGGTTAGAAATCAATAGAAAGTTGAAAGGATAGTTTGAACATTTTAATGGTGTTAGAACTCATAGATATGAAAGTATACTATGTGTAAAAGATTAACAAGATGTACAGTATCGTGTAAGTTTGACACTGTTGTAGGTTATTGTAAAAGTTTGATGTAAACTCTGCTTACCGTTAACGTTTGTTTACAGAGTATCCCATGGTACCGGACAGTTGTTGCGTACCAGATATGGACAAGGAGAAGTGCCAGGGTCGTGTGTTTATAGAGGGTCCACCAAACAAAGGACCACCCTTCAAGTCTTCTCATAAAGAAAATCCACATTTATATACTGTGGTAAGTAAAGAAAATCCACATTTATATACTGTGGTAAGTAAAGAAAATCCACATTTATATACCGTGGTAAGTAAAGAAAATCCAGATTTATATACTGTGGTAAGTAAAGACAATCCACATTTATATACTGTGGTAAGTAAAGAAAATCCACATTTATATACTGTGGTAAGTAAAGAAAATCCAGATTTATATACTGTGGTAAGTAAAGACAATCCACATTTATACTGTGGTAAGTAAAGCAATCCACATTTATATACTGTGGTAAGTAAAGAAAATCCAGATTTATATACTGTGGTAAGTAAAGACAATCCACATTTATACTGTGGTAAGTAAAGACAATCCACATTTATATACTGTGGTAAGTAAAGACAATCCACATTTATATAATGTGGTAAGTAATGACAATCCACATTTATATACCATGGTAAGTAAAGACAATCCACAGTTATATACTGTGGTAAGTAAAGAAAATCCACATTTATATACTGTGGTAAGTAAAGAAAATCCACATTTATATACTGTGGTAAGTAAAGACAATCCACATTTATACTGTGGTAAGTAAAGACAATCCACATTTATATACTGTGGTAAGTAAAGAAAATCCACATTTATATACTGTGGTAAGTAAAGACAATCCACATTTATACTGTGGTAAGTAAAGACAATCCACAGTTATATACTGTGTTAAGTAAAGACAATCCACAGTTATATACTGTGGTAAGTAATGACAATCCACATTTATATACTGTGGTAAGTAATGACAATCCACATTTATATACTGTGGTAAGTAAAGACAATCCACAGATATATACTGTGGTAAGTAAAGACAATCCACATTTATATAATGCGGTAAGTAAAGACAATCCACATTTATATACTGTGTTCAGTTAAAGATAATCCACATTTATATATTGTGGTCAGTTTAAGATAATCCACATTTATATACTGTGGTCAGTTTAAGATAATCCACATCTATATACTGTTGTAAGTTGAATATAATCCACATTAATATATTTTTATACTTTGGTCTCTGTAAAATATTTTCTCTGTTTAAGGTTCTTTGTCCCTTTTGGTATTTCTAAGTAAAGGTGAAAGTTCCAGGTTATGAAAAATTGAAATTAGAATTCTTTGCAACCTCAAGAACTTTCACCTTTCAAGGTAAAAATGTCTGTTAAGGTTCATTACCATCCAAGGTATAGAAATGGAAAGATTATGGTTATCAAGTTTACACAAATATTTTATAAAAAAAAAAGAAGATAGTTAATAGTTTCTTCTTCACAATAAACAATTTTCAAGACTCGGGATATTCTCTGTAATAGTTTACATATTCAATATATCCTGATTAAGGTCAAAAGGTCAAAATAAACCATTAATCTGAGGCTACCAACACAATTGAATTACACAATGATTGTATCTGATAGATATTCAAAATCAGGAATATACAATGGTGTCTTGTTATAATCAAGAATGTGTACTGTTCATACGTAGTGTGCATGCATGTATTTCATAGGTTAGAAAGATCCTAATATCACTATTACAATATCTAATTTAAAATTCTGCCATGTTTTATTTTTCAAATAAAAATATGAATTGAATTAGAAACATAAAAAGTTTAATTTTTCAAACAAAAATATGAATTGAATTAGAAATGTAAAAATTATTAAACAAAATATATGAGAATTCCACTTTGATGATATTTTTATAACCACAAGGCCATTATATAACATCTGTATAGAATATCTAAGAGCATGACTGTATTGTGAAAATAAAGCGAGTTTCTCGTTCTGTAATGTCGAGTGATCAATTTTAGATACAGCATTACAAAAGACACAAACATCTACAATCAAAGCAAGTTGTTTTTATTATCGATGTTCTCTTTGTTGACTAATGTGTACTAAAACTGAACACAATACACCCAACGGATCTGCCAGCGGAAATAAAGTAGCTCATGGTATCTTCACAGGCTCTATCGGTCATCAGAGAGCCATAGTTTCTGCAGCCCGCCATTCCCAAAGTGCCCTCATGTAATGAACATTCCCTGCCAATCAATAGCTTCCTGATTCAGTTCCTGAAAACTCCACTTCTATGAGTTATAAATCTGCTAGCTAGAAAAATTGAAATTCAATATTATTTGATGTGATGAAAATAAGAGACTGGCTGGTTGTCTCGCATCATCCTATCATCAAAGTCATGAAGTGTGAAAAAAACATATACTACTGGGAATTTTTTATGAAGCTTGATTAGATTTTGGCCGATTTTCTCAGGTAATATGATTGGCAAGCAAGCATGCGTGATCATTTTCATCATTATGAGACACCATTATATAATAGTCAATTTTTCAAGCCTCGAGCACTGTCAATTATGGGTATGTTACAATGTGTGTCTAGGTTTCCAACATTGAAAATTAATAATATATAAGTTCATATTGGAATATCATCTGTGGTGTGTCTGGAATAGGGTATTAGAATGTATGATGTAGGGAATTTAAAGAGAAAATTCTATAAAAGGAATTTTAAATACCTTCAAAGGTAAAAGAAAAAAATAATTTAGTTTGCAATGGATTTTGTGAGTTACAGAAATTCTGATGAAATTGTTGTTTTCAACATCTGCAGTGGCAGCTACTGTATATGCTAAACTTCGATGTCGTTGACCTGTCAGTCTCCACTTAAGGGTGTATGGTATCTCACATCTCTATTGCAAATAGTTGAGTAGAAATCTGCTTTCATCAATGCAAAACTTGAGAAAATCATAATTATTATGAAATGCTCATTAGAATACTGTAAAGGGAGATAACTGGAAACATGTCACTGTTGTAATATGTAAGGTAGCATTCATCGTTAAATATCTGTCATTGGGAATTGGTTGTCAGCTTTCTTTAACTGAATATTTTCCATAGGAAAGTACTACAGAATTGAAGGGAATTTTTTATAACTAAGATTCTTTTCTTTACTCCACAATAACGCTTGCCTATGGAAAATTTCGAGTTAAGAAATCTATCTCAAGTTAAGAAATTTCCTTAGGTTAACGAACACTGATTGAACACTGCATGGAGCTAGGTAGAGTATAATTGAATATTGTTTGGACATAGATTCTTCTGCTAGGAAACAACCTGAATGACAGCATCAGGTCATCTTGAAACAGAGTATTTTTTATAGATACCACAGAATTCAGCACTTCTTTGAGAATAAACAACTTGATAAAGGTTTAAAACCTAAGCAGTCACCATTCATTGCATAGTTTCTGTGTGGGTGTTTATGGCATAAACAACCAATACTTTTACAAACAAATCAGCCTAATACACAGGTCTCAATGTCAGTACTGTAATTGTTTACAGACATATCATACAGAACAGGCACCGAACCAGCTTTAATAAAATTGTTTTAGGATCATGTTTAAGTCTGTTGTCTCATTCTTTATCGTCATGATTCATTTTGGAATATTTAACCATTGTAAATGATCTAAACCTCCCTACCAGTCTTAGAAGGTTGGGCTTCCAGTTCTATAGTGGTAAAATAGTCCAGACTAATCGTCTTCTAGGCAGTATAATTAAAGATCATTCTATTATACATCAAAAATTCCTAGATATTTTAAGGATAATTTTATTGAATATTTACAGACAGGGGCAACTTATGTCTGCAATGACAATTAAAAAGATTATATAGTTTAAATGAATATATACATGTAATTCAATAAAATGAAAAGAAAACTTTGAAACCATCTGAAATAACAGAACATGCACATGTTTAATCAATATAAATTAGACATTAAATTGATTGATAGAATCACCTGCGGAGAGATAGCTTTGCTCATTTGAACATTTCTATTTTTGTATATAACTTATGATGACATCACGTAGGTGTTCCGTGATTTTATAAACATGCTTTGCTGTATTATAATAGAAAGCACATTGGTACATCATGAAAACTTTTGATGTTCATAATTACAGTTACATGTACATCCAAATACAATTTTGTGATCTTAAACAAAATGATTTACAAGTTTAAACATGTTGTTTGTTGTAGTAACCATGCATGATGTACGGATAATCAGAAGTAAATCTGTTTTCACGTTCATATTTAAGTGAGAGAGAAATTTTCAGAAATAAAAACCAGAAAATATGGGGAAGATTGAACAAATGATGGATGACGTTGATCCAGTATATGGAATATACATACATGTATAAATGTGTAAAAAAAGGTTGGGTGATAAGGAAAGGGGGTAGGAAAGGGAGGTAACTTTTGAAATTTACTGTTTAGAATATGATTTTTTTCTCACTGGGAAAGCATTATTATAAAAACTATTAAAATTTACCTTATTTCCTTGGTACTGCTCTCCTGTGGAAAAACTGAATAAAAAAATTGGAGGGTTATAATATAACACATTTGACTTAACACCACCTCTCCCTATTAAATGCGCGGTGGCCGAGTGGTTAAGGTGTCCCGTCACTTTATCACTAGCCCTTCACCTCTGGGTTGCGAGTTCGAAACCTACGTGGGGCAGTCGCCAGGTACTGACCGTAGGCCGGTAGTTTTTCTCCGGGTACTCCGGCTTTCCTCCACCTCCAAAACCTGGCACGTCCTTAAATGACCCTGGCTGTTAATAGGACGTTAAACAAAACAAACCAAACCAAACCCTATTAAATTTGTCTTTGATAAAAGATAAGCAGGTCTTTATTTCATTGGTCAGATCATCCTTGATACAATGTATATAAAGTTTTTCTTTTTATTTTACAGGGCTGTTATGATAAAGTCATTGACTATATGTTGCAACACTCATTAATTCTGGGAGCTGTAGCCTTTGCTGTACCTATTTTCCTGGTATGTATCAGAAACAATGGCATACATGTAAATGTATATGACATAGATAAGAAAAAAAAGGAGTGCTTATTGTAGACAAAATATGTAAAGTTTATGAGAGAGTTTTTTTTTAACTTTCTAAAAAATACTAAATATAGATTAATGTGATTCTGAACTACAATGTTATGATTTTAATGGTATAAAGTTTCATTCTTGGTAAATTTTACTTTGATCATGTCACTTGCTATTTGGGGAGTTAAATTTTCATTTTCTTCTGGCAACAATTTGTAAGCACTATAAAGTACCATTTAAAGGAAGGTAGACTTAATCATCAAAAAAGTATAATTTATGATTTTGTCAAACAAAATATTTGTAATTGAAAAATTATTCTAATTTTTTCCATTTTTATTAATGAAATGTTTTGGTTTTTACAGATCGTTGGTACTATTATAGCATTCTGTTTGTGTGCAAGAGTGAAGAAAGGAGACGACGATGAAGAGGATATATAAAACTGCTGTAGATGACCCCTGTTTTATTTGGCTCACTTGCCTTCCGTCCATTAAGGCACAAATGGGATGTCGACATCACAGCAAGATGACTCAAATTTGGTCCATTGTTCTGATACAGTAATCATATGCCGAAAACTTGTCACAACAATGTAGACACAAATTGGTACTATGGTCGGACAATGCTCATGTGTTGCTGACAAGGTGTCCCATACAGCCAGGCACATTGCTAAGACCATGTGATTCTGTGCCATCTGTGGCAACTTGCCACAACAATGTAGACAATGGTAACACAATGTGTTGGCCAACTAGCCTACTGTCAACACAACTACCTGTGACAGGAGTGCAAGAGCACTAGACCATTCTTTGCACGCAATTTTTCCATTTTTACTGCTGAAGCCATTGCAACAGTGCTATCACTATACTGGAAAGAAGCATTAGATGTTCAAGCACTAAAGCACATTGCTTGAAGGACAGTTGATTTTTTTTCTTTTCTTGTGGAATAAGTAAATGCTACTACATGTTAAGACATTCCTCATATTCACAGAATTGAAGATGTAGCTTAAGTACTTTACTGTGATTTTTGGACCAGCATTATGTTGTTTTGTGTTAAAATTACGAGGAGGATTCATTACTGACCTTAGGATGCTCATACAAAGGAGAACGAATGGTGATATCACTCATCATTGAGTACAACTCTTTGAGTAATTACTTTGGTTTGTGAATTAAATCATGGAACAGACTCTATAGAAAGATTTTGTGATATGAATATGTATTGTGCACAAACTTAAACTGTACCTAGGTACATCAGTACATTTGGTACTATGATAAAAATGCAGACGATATCTTCTTGTTTCGCTGTTCATCCTGATGGTAACTGGACACAAACATTTGTCTATGGCAATGTTGTCTTCTTGTAAATTCAAGGAATGGTTGTTGAAGGTCACTGCAAATTCTGTGATTGATACTTTGTAAGTTGAAGATCAGACTAAGGTCAAAGAAGAGACTGGGTGGACTAGAACATCAAAAGGAAAGATACACAAATGTAACTTGTTCAAAGATGATTGAGAAGAAGAGTGATCTTTTATAATTCACATAATACAGCAATTACCACGAAATAATTCCCTATCAACGCATGTGTCACTACCTTAGAAACAAGAACAGTGCCTTGTTACAAAGCAGGATCAAACAGCCTTGCTAACATGTGAAATGAAATGGCTGTTTTTAACGTTGGTATCGCTGAGAATTTCACCCTAGAGCAACAACAAAATTAGATTTCTTAATTGGGAATTCAGACCATTTAAACAGCTCCCATCGGATTAATCCAGAGAAAATCCTTCACCAATTGGATTAGGAGTACAAGAACAGGGAAACACCAGATGGACTTAATGTCATTAATGGTTTATTGAAGAGTTCACGTGCTTGAGGAACAAACCCATTGACCGTAGTTTTGTCCCTTGTTGTCTAGACAACCAGTAGTTCTTCTTGATCTGGTTTCATTGATGGTTGTCATCAATTATACCAGAAAGCAGTTTGCTTCAAAGTTTATTTTCAAGAATATACCGAACAGAATAGAAGATGACAGGAGTCAAACGGTCATTGAAAGTGCATGTGAACGACTGCCAATGTGCAACTTTGTATTTGGATAAAATGACCATATAGTGCTTCTGTAATCACATCATTATCATCATGTTGAGGAAGTGATCCATCAAGGATTTCTTGAAAAGGTTTTAGAAAGCATTTTACATATCTTGTATTTGGGTATGTACTTTAGTGTGAAAAAATACAAAACAAATTGCCCGGGTCAAACACAGTGGCCACCACTAATCGTATCATTCCATTTAGTCTTTTAGGAGACTCTTCCTTTGATGGTCAGCCATTGTTTTACATTCCAGGAAATGTATATATATAAATATAATATATATATAGTTGCATATATATGTTAATCAGATGCTAATGTCCTGTTTAGAAAACAAGCAAGCTCTCAATGTATAGATCTCCCTCTTTTCTTTTTTTAACAGTTTGCTAATAATGACAAAGATATATTGAATGGAAATTGAGAAAGAAGGTAGCCGTATTGGTTTCCATTTTATGTGGCGTAGGACAATGGATATATACGTGACAAGTTCAGAGCTAACGTTCGTTTTGTTTAACAATCACTTGAGTGAGGTTTATGTTTCGATTGGTGTTTTTTCATTGACGTTATACTGTTTCAATAGAATTTTATACAATTTCACAGACAATCCACTCATATTCTGATGACAACCAACAATTAAAAAATAGGTTTCAACAAGGTTTCCCTTGATAGAATTGATTATTAAACCAAATCCTGTACCAATATCAAACAGCACTTAATAGTAAACGAAGTTTATATGATACATTTGGGTAAAAACATGAATATCTTTAATATATGAGAGAAATATGATTTATTTTGGAGGGTACTAATGTTTATCTTCCGAATTATTGATAAAAATATAATGAAAATATGCATCACTTTGGCAACCCATCTCAACTATACTTGGATCACTATAAGAATGAACTTGTGATTGTTGCTTGCACTAGTTTGTAATATTAAAAGTTTAACAAGTCTTTGTCTTGGATGCACAGTATAGATCTCTTCAAAGTGGTATTTAGAGTGATGGCGGTGTTGTCTCATTCCTGTAAAATGTTAAACTTGTAATTTACATATATCGTATGCAATATGTTACAAGTTACCAAGCATCGTTGTCTTTGTAAATGTTGATAACAGTTTGTACAAGCCTAGAAAGTATGCTATCAGTGTGTGATTGTGAATTATTCAAAGGCAGCACAGTACAAAATGTGACCATGTCATATACTGAAGGTCACCCCAAAGGTCACTGTGACAACATATCGTATGCCCTATATATGCAGTATACCCGAGTACTGCTTCACTACAGTTTAAACCGATGTCTTTATACACGTCAAAATCAAACAGGATTAATCAGTCTTATAATTTTATAATAGATAAACAAAATGCATATCAAAATTTTAAACCACCACCTAATATTGTTCTCTGTAGGTTGAAATTTCTAAGTGAACATTTTTAGCTATGTAGATTTTTTTGATGCGAAAATCCAAGTCAATTTGTTTTGTCTTAATATCGAAAACTCCATTGAAAAACAAGCATTGTTTCATTTATAATTGAATTTTAAATTGAGCTGCTAAATATCCATTGTTTCGTGATATTTCTGATGCTTTAGTATGCTGTCATTGAACAACCTTTTTGCTAAATAGTGTAAGAGTAATAACTATATGCAACTTGATCAATCTTCTATGTGGTCATGAAAAGTATATATCACAAAGAATACTTTACCTAGACTGTATACTACACTTCCCTTCTATTGTACACGCATACGATGTCCTACTCACTATTGGTATTTATATCTTGACATTTCTCATTACATTTCATACTTCTATATGTCTCCTGCAATTTTGAACAAACTGTTTTGCAATTTTATATGGAAACCCTTGAAATGTTTATCCTTGTGCCTCTCCGTTTACTGGCGACCTCAATGGATGCAGAAGCCGGGGTTGTGTATGTGTATTTGATGTACATACGTTATTTAGATGTTTTCATACATAAAGATAGATTATCATATTGAACACTGTGAACAATTAAGAGACATTCTTTTGAATAACTTTTGGGTTAAACAAGAATGCTTAGTGAAAATAAGAGGACTGTTTTTGTATATAAAGTGTAAAATACTTAGAGGTTATCAGCTTTCCATTATTGTGTGAGATGCATTGTATGACTTGGTTAACAGATGTCTGCGAGTATACGTAAAGCATGTGGATGAATCAGAGTATACGTAAAGCATGTGGATGAATCAGACGGAAGGAAGTGTTATAATGGCAGATGGTTTTATTAACACAAAAAGAGGGAATATTTCTTGTTTAAATGCAGTTTATACTCATGTGTGGATATCAATGTGGACAAATACAAAAATATGTCGAGGCATGAAGATACCTTCCTTGTGCTAGGCAGCCTTAGGAATCTGTCAAGTTAATTCCAACAACATGAATGTTTTTTGCAGTAGTGATTTCCTAAAGCCAACTTATTCCGAATAACTTACAGTACACTGTCCTGATAATCACTAAATTCTCTTGTATCTGCAAACTATCTATGGAGTTCATAATGGATATGCTGAATTCGATAATATATTTGAATATGTTGAATAAACAATTTCTACTACTTTGTTAAGATTCTACAGTATCAAGATTTTGAATCATGATAGGGAAGTGAGTAATTGTAAAGTCAAAATGCTTGTGTTATTATTTCTTCGTTCTTAGAAAACCCCCAACAAAATTACCAATAAATAAGAGATCCGCTGCATTTGCATTACGCGGTAGTGGAGCAGCAAAATTTTGTTGTTTAAGAAATATGGGGAAGCGTATGTAGTAAAATAGTGTTGAAACCAGTAATTATTGAACTTTTAATGCTTATTACAACAAGTATATAAAGTGAACATTCATTTGTATTATTGAAAGCAAATCCATGTAATACTGTTAACTCATCCATTCTAGTGCTAATCTTATTTTTTTTCTTACTTAAAATGTTAAAATACAATAATACGCGAAAATGTTAGGACGCTTAAATAATTAGTTTACAGTATAAACCAAAATAAAAATAAGCTGCTGAAAAATGAAGTTTAGTTTACCATTATGTTATATATAATCTAATATGATATATAATCTAAAATGATATCGCAAGATTTTTTTTTAAAAAACTGGAACATCTCACAGTTCATATAACAGTATCTTCGCAATGATTGGGCGCTGCAATCTTGTGTGTGAGGATTTAAATTTCTGTTACGGTTGTAGTGATTGGAGGATAAATGATGTTTCGTTTCGGATGAATGATTATCGAGGAAAATGTTTATGATTGGTTAATAATTTGTGTTGTGACTGATGATATTGTCTACGGACAGCATATGTCATGATAAAACAGATCAATGTCTAAAACAATCCATTTTTCCACTGGTTCACTTCGTTGAGAAAAGATATATCTGAATTTACGTACCTTAAGGGAAACTGCGTCATCACGTTTTGTAGCGTAACCAGGATTGTAAATTCAATTTTTTCACATTTTTTATGCACCATTTGTGATGAGGTGAGTTACCCTGGTATCGTGTTTACAATTTCAGTCAGAAGTGTTTTTGACGGTGCGAAGGTGTGGAGAAAAATAATTATCCACCCATGTGAGATGTAGACTGAAACATCTCGACTTGTGATACGCTGTTTTGACGAGCTTTCTAAAATAAAAACAAAAATGCCAGCAAGGCGACAAAGCAGGTCATTTGGTCCTGTGTTGAAATTTTGATTAAGGCATAGAATGTTAACTGGGGCATATTGTGAAATTGCGAATTACTCTTTTGGCAAAAAAAATCCTTTTAACTTGTATACCATAAGCGGCACATTGCTGCATTTTGGTCGAAATGATGTTGTGAAAGTATGATGAGCGAAAGGTAATATGTGTAAGAGTTTGTAATAATGAACTAGTCAATGCTGTGAGTAGATGCTCATTTTGTACATTCTTTTTCATCCGAATTCATTGTTTGATCATTAACCAGGTGCGAGCGTGTTTGATTTTGACAGTGTTACACGGCGGTGGTGAAAGCTGTTTATACTGTTTTCTACCTGTCGATAATATAATGAGCTTTTCACTTCGTTCTGAGTGTATGTTATAATGGATGTGAAAAACATACACTTGTTAGCATTTTAAATTGTTCATTTTGTAAAACGGTAATGGAGAATATCCATGACCAGAAATATATACAAAATATAACACCGCAGTGGTTGCACTTGTAGAAGGAGGCTGAAGATAGAAAAAACGAGTTTATGATACTGTTTCTCACTTTGTTACTATATTTATTAAAAAATAGATTGTAGATATTTATATGTTTGCAAATATTATTTCTTAAATAACATATCTGTGATTTTATAAAACTTATTTTGATTGTTAAGATATAGAATATTTTAATTGTTTACGAATGATTGGAAATTATATTTTGCTTTTTTCATTACTGTAACGGGGTGTGTTATTTATGCGTGTCCTACACGGAAGTTCCACGATACTGGAACATTTTCATTATATCCAAGTAAAAATCAATATTTTGCAATTTTGAAACGAAATTGAAATACAAAGTTGTCGCAACGTTTGGTATTGTCCCAGAATTGAATGAAGATCTTATTTATAAACCAGTTGTTTCGTTTATTAAATCTTCTTTATATTTTAATGCTCAGTATAGCGAAACTATTGAAGTTAACATAATTACTTATTTAATGACTTGTTATGTAGAACTACAACTTGTATGTGTTAGATAATTGCCTGGAAGTGTGTTTATATCCCTGATGATGCGCAAGTTTCATGTGGGAGAGATTGTCGACCTGTTGCGGAAATATTTCGTATATTAAAATCTCACTTGAATCGCTTTCATGCATCGTTCATTTCGGTTCGTAACAGAAGGTTCTGTACTACTATATTATCGTTTCATTTATATTTGATCAGATTTTCGATTAAAAAATAAATATTTTCATAAAAATATTTGATACGTGTTTGTGGTGTATTATTTTAGAATGTAGATAATATTGAGGTATAGCTTGATCTCCCTACATACTCCCTTGTTTTGGTGATATCTCGACGATATATATAACACCCATTGTTGGAATTATGGGAGCACTTGTCAATTGTCAGAACAGGATTTTACGGAGCTAGCACTTTGAAATCATCACTTATCTTCAGACACTGTAGACATATGATAGTAGCGCTGTAAGTCGGAGCTATCTAAGAAGAAAGAAGCTATGCATCGTATACCATATTACCTTCAACATCCCTGTCTGAGGATAGTGTCACATCTTCCATTTCACAAATCTGTAAACAAAGGGAAGATTTGGAGACATTTGTAAAAAAAACAAAATACAAAAAGAAAAAAAAAATACAGAAAAGGCTGAATACCTAAGACATGATCTGACCACGCCTTTGGACTAAGTATCCACGATAACACTGGAACAACAACATTGATCAGTTTGACACTACAATACCCTAACACTATGTATACTCATATAAACTGTACTCATAAGCGTTTATAGTGTTATTTGTCCAAAGCAATTTGCTACAGGTTTTTCTGTGCCACCTTTAAACAGCATGCGAAGGTTTAAGTTCGACATGATTCCATTTTCTTATCGAATATGTAGTCAGACGTATTTGGTGGTTCTAGATATGCTTTGTGGTCCCGTTTTCGATTTCGAAGCTTTCCAAAACACATATGCCACAGCTTAAATAAATTAAATCATGAGAAACCGTGATAATTGGAATTCTGTAACCTGAATTTTTTTTATGAAATGTGAGTTTCAATTAATATCGATAACAATAATTCTACTACTTTGTAATTCTGTACAAACCGACAATAAATAACGTACTAATGCATCAAACCCAAACACTGTGAAAACACTAGTTGATTTTTTTTCTGAGCAATGTCTCCGCAAGACGAGAGAGGGTTAACAGCGTACTGCTATGATACAGGGTCCAGTACCGGGAAACACACCGTCTGAGAACAAATTAACGGTACATGATCTCAATATTAAACTGTCCTAAAGACAGAATACCGACACATTGCAGAAGATTCAATTTTCTGCTACGACAAGTATTGTCCATCGTTTGATTGCAGAGCTGTATCAACGGGAAGAATGCTAATTCTGAGGAATTCGTCTTGGATCATACATAAACAGCTAATTTCTGTATTAGAATTAGATCTATTATACACAGTTGATTTAAATAGAAAATAAATACGCACATCAATCGGTGTATTGTCATTAATATTTGTTTTTGTAGCCGTCTTTTTTCAGAGGTGGTTCATGTTTTTATTATAATTTTTTATGTCATATTTTGTTTCTAAATCTAGGCTGAAATACATTTTGTACATACAGAAGCTGCTGGAGTGAATAACTTTTAGTTATGGAATATAACAAAGAATACAGATGTGTCATGCTGGGCTCATGTGAGGCTATTTATAGAACACTCCGGCGTCACCAATTCATGTTTCCTGTTAATGAAAATGATCTAAACGGTCACGACTTATTATTATTATTTTTTTTAATCTTTCGGTTCAAATCAGCAAATCATTGCTGATGTCTTAACATTTCGCGAACTTTAAGATTTGTATTGTTACAGTTAGAGTACACTGCTACCTCCTTAGTTCAAGTAACATTGAAAGTAAACTATGAGAAGTGAACTAATTGCATGGCTATGCTTCATGAACCTACATATTCATAGATATTTTCAAGTGGTATAATTTTGGTATAGTGCAATGTGTGTCATTTCTTAAACCACAATGTCCCCAACGAGGATCAAATGAAAATCTGCTCAATATCGATACAAAATTATTAACAAGAACTGGACATGCCAAAGCAACTGAAGACATAATGATTCTCACCAAAAAGTAATTGACAACAAGCAGTTAAAACATATGTATACTACTATAGGCATCTTGTCTTATTTTTTCCTGTAAACGTAATTGTTTTTCGATCATGTCTATAAAAAGACAGTTGACGTAGTTCACGACTTACTGATTATCACCCGTGAGACAGCACGCGCTGTGATACCCGGATTAGACACGTCGATCGGCTGTCGCAGCGCATGTAGCCTGTCGATAATTCCAATCAGATTTAACTGTCGTCTGCTACGCAACGTCACGAGTACAGTTCCGTTATATATTGATGTATTCGCCATTGCAGGTATATATGGAAACCAGCATTTTGTTTAGTATTTCATTTGTTCTTTCTAGGAATCGAAATTTCTGTGTTGCAGATGCTACCTGTCTAGACCTAACACACGTCAGCTTTTACCCACAGGCCAAAATCAAGATGACCATTAAATGAGACTAGTTGGCTTAGCAGCTTCCGTTATAACGTTCAGATGCATCAAATTTCCTTTCTACAACCATGGACTAGGAGCGGAAATCAATTACTCACGATTGCCCTAATGGATGTCTGAGACTTTAACCTTTTCAGGTGGCGTGGCTTGAGCCCCTAGAACATGCATCAAGGGCCAATCATTGCGGCTAGAGTAGAGTCCATTTCATTGATCTGTGACACTTGGTCTGGGTACGGCTGGTATGGTGTCACGGACGCCAATGAAGGCATGCTTGATTTATTCTGCACTTACCGTTCTTTGTAATGGAAGACGGCTGAATGGACACACCGATTCTTTATATCATACTTACACATATTTATAAAGACTGATGGCGGCAGTGCTCTATCGACACAAATGCCATGATTTTTTATCACTGCTTTTCCTACTAGTGACATACGACACGACTGACAGAAATGCAAATGCGTTATGACGACATACGACACATTACCCAATTCGTAATGACGACACACGACACATTACCCAATTCGTTATAATGACACATGACACATTAACAAATTCGTTATAATGACGCACGACACATTTACAAATTCGTTATGACGACACACGACACATTACCCAATTCGTTATGACGACACACGACACATTACCCAATTCTTTATGACGACACACGACACATTACCAAATTCGTTATGACGACACACGACACATTACCAAATTCGTTATGACGACACATTAACAAATTCGTTATGACAACACGCGACACATTAACAAATTCGTTATGACGACACACGACACATTACCAAATTCGTTATGACGACACGCGACACATTAACAAATTCGTTATGACAACACGCGACACATTAACAAATTCGTTATGACGACACACGACACATTACCAAATTCGTTATGACGACACGCGACACATTAACAAATTCGTTATGACAACACGCGACACATTAACAAATTCGTTATGACGACACACGACACATTACCCAATTCGTTATGATGACACGTGACACATTTACAAATTCGCTTTAATGACGCACGACACAGTTACAAATTCCTAAACTGGTACACACTACGTATATACAAATTATTTGTAATGACATATCTTTATAATGACACATCCACTAAAATTAACAAATTCGTATATTGACACATGTCAAACATTTACATTTTTTAATGACACACGATGCATTGACACATCTTTATAGTGACACCCTTTGCAGTCTAGTGACACGTGACACATCTAAAAGCCTTATTAACACACACGACACATTTACAATTTACAGTTTGCTATGCATTGGGGCACATCAGACGCTACAATATCGGTCTGATTTTTACATTTACTATTCCTTATAATAACAGTAGGCACAACTAAATTCCAGATACGTATTGTATTTACCTAATAAATTCCTTATTATAGCAGACAATTCAAATGTTACGATTCTCATTGCAGACATTTTGGTTTCCCTATCAGACATTTTCATGATATTGGTGTACGAATGATCATCGACAACACTTCACTATTTTTTCACTACACCTTCGACGGCTGCAACTATTTCGTTAAGAAGCGCAAATGTTAAGTTTTCGCTATCCGTTTCCAGCCCCAGTAGACAACCTATATACTTCTTCCTCTCAATATAAAGCAACATGGCTAAATTGGTGAATACTATTACAAAGAAAACATGTCCAATAACATACTGCAATTAATAACGTTTCCGCTATAGATTAACGTAGGTAATTTCCGCGATTACACTGGATCTATGAATATGATGACGACGTACGTTGTCAAAACATCTTTTGGAATATGAAATATTGAAATTAGTGGGGAAGTTTGTTTTTAGGGGTTTTAAGTTCTCTCAACAGCCAAGGTTAAGTAAGGTAGGGGGTCAAGGAGACAGCTAGTGTAAGAGGAGGTACAGACACTAGTGAGGAAAGAATGGAAAGTATACACAAGCTCATCCCAAGACATAATCATATAACGAACGCGATCGAGTACCCTGCGGATAGACATTAATACATTCGGAACAAAACGTTTTCCATAAGCAAGTCCCTTTATCAAATCGCAAATCGACGACACATTGTCTCTTTCAAGGTGACTTAGAAGCAGAAACTATCAAGGAATGTTTTCGTGTTTTCTCTTCATTTTCATGGATGAGCGGTACTTTTAAAGGAAATCCCATATTTAAACTGCAATGCATCGATAAAGCTACGTGTCTACAATGTTTTAGGGCGCATTCATGATTGTACTTAAGTATCATTAATGCATGTTGTGTGGTGAAGAAGAAATGCAGAAAGTTTAGTCAGTTTTGTTAATAAATACCGACAAAACTGAACAGGCTAAACCTATAATTAAGCGTAAATCTTGTTTATTTTAAAGATTTCATTTAGATATCATACAGTTTCTTCTCGGAGTAATGTGAATTAATCAGCCAAGGGAAACAGCGAACCAAAGAATGTCTGCCATATACTGATCCACTATATTATTACAGTTTTTGAAATGCAAACAAAGTGAAAATGCAGCGCGAGTCTATGTTCAGACTTTTACGGCAGTTTGGCACAAGTTAATCAATATGCCGGGATTCGAACCAATATTCCTAATAATAACCAACACACGGTCCAAAAGCTGCCATCTGCTCTTGGCACCGCAGTAGGTAGGACAATGGGGATTTGGGAAGTCGTCGTGAGGTTTCCTTTGGTTGATTATTCCAAACCCTTCATCCTTCCATCTGAAGACTACCAAGTGTTTGTAGATTAGATTTGGTGCTATAACAGGAACAGGACATTGTAGAACAAATAATTGTATCACATATGTTTCCTTTGAATCAAGGTCAATTGGACGTTTCCACTGATAACAGGCCACTTACTTGTCCGAATGTGTTGTTATCAGAAACCTTCCTCAGTCAAATTGACCAACGTTCAAACAGGCCATATATTTATTGTTATCAGAAACAACCCTCCTTCGTCAAAATGATCTCGACCTTGTTAACAGTTTCTTAACCCATGATCAATATGGAATTTAAGAAAGGGTTATTTCAATGTTCTAAACCTACAACCTATATAGAATTGACGAGAGACGTCTTTCACTAACAAAAAGAAAGCAAGATCCGTGAATCCTATTAAATAAATATTTATACTATGTTGTAAAGTAGCTTATTGAATCTCACAATACATCCATGGACAGTAGCTGTGTTTTTCGTGATAAGTATAAATATTCCCAAAAATCGTCAGTCGACTTTATCTGTTAAATGAAAGCTTTAACATAATGAATGTCAAGAAACAATGAGACAACACAAATGGCTTTTCTGTGTTTTTGATCTTCCGAGAACCACAATGCTCATTTGAAAGATAATGACTAGAAATTCGATAAACTACGTTTCTTAAGTAACTTTAGCATGTACTGTAGCTGGTCCCATTTAGGGGAATAAAACGTGTGACCGATTACTAATAAATGATGCACTGTAAAATCAAAAGATACAGATTTTTAGCTGTGGTATGAATTTATCTATAGTAAGTCGCTAGATATACGGATATTCTTTACCTTGTTTCAATAAAGTATAGGATATAACTTTAATGTATATTATTGAATTTGGTTTTGAATCCATTTTGATACTCAATTTATTTCATTTTACGTTTTATTTGATTAATAGTGTGAAAAGGAAGGAGTTTTGTGTTAGAGAAAATTGATATTTCTTTGTTAGTTTTATGATGTACTGCTGAAGATCTTCATATGAATAAATAAATGCATAATTGTAGTCAATTCAGAAGTACGAAATGTTTTGTTGACCTAAGAACTTAAGTGAATTACAACATGATAATTTCACACATTTTCTAACTCTTTATACATTTAAATTATCCAACATTATCATTTCATGTTATATCTACATTTTCGATGACACAATTATAAAAAGATTTAGAATAATCACTATCACTGTTATGCGCATTTTAAAACAAAACTAATTGATGCTACGTTAAGTCAAACATTGACGCCATCTATCAATAGACTGTAAGATGTCGCAATGTAAAACAGGCTCGAAATTCAATTAGAAACCTTACAAACACCCTGACGTTTTGTCTGGTTATTCTTCTGTTTAGTTTCTAGCTAGTGAATTTAAAGTGACGTTCAGTCAATTCTTCAGTCATAAGAAAAGTTCAAATAGGGATTGAACGGTGTTTTTATTGAGTTACCGGTAGTATACAGACAGAGTATTTATAGCACATTAGCGCTATATATTGAATGTGCCTGAAACCGATTGCGTTCATACCACCGTAAACGTATTATATAAACACAGTTGAATGTATATCTGTATTTACATAAAAAAAATCGTTGAAATACCGTACGAAGAAAGTTAAAGTTGGGATGTGATGCGACGTTGGTGACGACGGCAGCTGTGGTTGCTAAGACAAAACATCAGTATTGTTGACAAAATTAAAAGAAACAACTCAACATTTTTGTTTAATGTCTTTTACGTTTTTAATTAATTGACATATTCATAATCCAGGATTTCCGTCTCGGATTAACTATGGTTGTCAAGCACAGCGTGTATTGACACAGAGTTAGTAGTGGCGTGGTCAAGTGTTCTATAGGAACTGTACGCTTCAGCCATTAGTTGTTAGCCTACCTCATGGAGAAGTTAAATATGCACCCATTTCCGCAATGTTCACTTTAGGTTTTGACAAAATACTTACCTGGCGTTAGTTTTTGTACAATGATCATCGGGTAACAAGATAGAACTTTCGAAATGGCCCTGTCTACTTGACGTTCCGGTAATGATGTCATAATTATGTTACCGATTTCCGCGCTTATTAATCCTTTGAGCCTTTTTTTTACTGCGTTAATGCTAATTTATTCGCAGTCAGAGTTTAGTAAGCCGAAGAAGGGAGAAATGTAAATATATTGTAATATTTACATCTTCCTCTTCCTCAGCTTAGGAAACTCTAACTGCGAATAAATTAGCGTATACGCAGTCAGAGTTTAAAAAGCGGGAATTGGTAACACAATTATGACGTCATCTATTTGTGACGTTAGCGGAACGTCAACTAGACGGCGCTATTTTGAAAGGACTGATTAACGCAATATTAGCGTTTTCTCCTGTTACCCGATGATCTGTGCATCAAGTGAGTATTTTTGTCAAAAACTAAATTGAATGCTGCGGAAATGGGTGCTTTTCAACGATGTAAGCTAACAACAAATGGCTGAAGCGTACAGTTCCTAGAAAATATTTGACCACGTCACTACTAAATCTGTGTCAATACACGCTGTACTTGACAACCAAAGTTAATCCGAGACGGAAATTGTGGATTGTGAATATGTCAATTGATTAAAAACGTAAAAGGCATTAATCAAAATATTGAGTTGTTTATTTAAATTTTGTTAACAATACTTGTGTCTTTACGTAGACTAACTTGAACTTTTCTTATCTTAGCAACGACGGCTGCCGTAGTTACCAACGTCGCAACACACCCTGAATTTTATTTTCTTTGTACTGTATTTAAACGATCGTATCCTATGGAGTCCATAGGAAATGTTAGTTGCAAACTGATAACATGCAAAACCAAAACATATCACTGTGTCATTAAACAAGGAAGACGTAGATTATAACGTCCACATATCGCGTCCACATACAACATACAACGTCCACATACAACATAAACGTCCACATACAACATTCAACGTCCACATACAACATACAACGTCCACATACAACATACAACGTCCACATACAACATACAAAGTCCACATACAACATACAACACCCACATACAGTACAACAAACAACGTCAATGTACTACATACAGCGTCCACATACAACGTCAATTTACAACATACAACGTCCACATACAACATATAAAGTCCGCATACAACATACAACGTCCACATACAACATACAACGTCCACATACAACATACAACGTCCACACACAACATACAACGTCCACATACAACAAACAACGTCCACATACAACGTCCACATACGACATACAACGTCCACATACAACATACAACGTCAATATACAACATACAACGTCCACATACAACATATAAAGTCCGCATACAACATACAACGTCCACATACAACATACAACGTCCACATACAACATACAACGTCCACATACGACATAAAACGTCCACATACAACATAAAACGTCCACACACAACATACAACGTCCACATACAACAAACAACGTCCAAATACAACGTCCACATACAACAAACAACGTCAATGTACTACATACAAAGTCCACATACAACATACCAAGTCCACATACAACATACAACGTCCACATACAACATACAACGTCCACATACAACATAAAACGTCCACATACAACATAAAACGTCCACATACAACATACAACGTCCACATACAACATAAACGTCCACATACAACATACAACGTCCACATACGACATACAACGTCCACATACAACATAAACGTCCACATACAACATACAACGTCCACATACGACATACAACGTCCACATACAACATACAACGTCCACATACAACATACAACGTCAACATACGACATACAACGTCCACATATAACATACAACGTCCACATACGACATACAACGTCCACATACAACATACAATGTCCACATACAACATACAACGTCCACATACAACATAAACGTCCACATACAACGTCCACATACAACATACAACGTCAACATACAACATACAACGTCCACATACAACATAAAACGTCCACATACAACATACAACGTCAACATACAACAAACAACGTCAATGTACTACATACAAAGTCCACATACAACATACAAAGTCCACATACAACATAAACGTCCACATACAACGTCCACATACAACATACAACGTCAACATACAACATACAACGTCCATATACAACATAAAACGTCCACATACAATATAAAACGTCCACATACAACATACAACGTCAACATACAACAAACAACGTCAATGTACTACATACAAAGTCCACATACAACATACAAAGTCCACATACAACATACAACATCCACATACAGTACAACAAACAACGTCAATGTACTACATACAGCGTCCACATACAACATACAACGTCAATTTACAACATTCAGCATACAGCGTCCACATACTACATACAACATATATCGTCAACATAAAACCTCAACATACAACGTCCACATACAGGACCAAAATGCTACACAGCATCGATGTTGTTTTATATACATTGTATCAACACTCCTGGAAGAAACATACCGCGAATTCATCACACAATGAAGAAAAATACCACAGCGTCAATACACAGCCGATAAATATACCAAAACGTCAACACAAGACAAAAATCTACCACAAAGACAGCACACCAATCCAGAATATAACAGCGCCAACAAACAGGCTGAAATAAACGGCGGTACCAACACACAAGGGAGAAATCACAACAGGACCTATTCCTAAAGTTGTCAGAGTGATAAATATGTCATCGTCACCACACCAGGCTAAAGGTCAAAGTTTGAGCTTCCTATGGACATGATAACATCCTCATAAAGATAACTGTAGAACTGAGTAGACAAAAATGACGCCAAAGACTAAAATAAAAAGCGGGTAAAATACATATAACTAGGAAGGAAAAAACATCAATATTTGTGATATCTTAGTTAATACAGTATTATTTAGGTGAAGAAGTTAAGATAAAGTGTAAACGGAAAACTGATTTGTTTTTTACAAGTGAGGTAAAGATATAGCAACCATATTTTTTTTATCTAAGACCTTATATGAGACATTATCTGCAGTGTATATTTTTCAACAATTTTGCTTTGCAGTTTTTTGTATTATAAATCCGATATACAGACATCGTGATCCTGGCACCTAATTGTCTTATGTGCCAAGTTGTGACATTAACCAGAGACCAACTTGTCTGAAGTCGGGATACAAGGAAGACCCTCAGAGGCCCATAAACCGGAGACAAATCACCGGGAAGCCGAACCTTTCTCCAGAGAAATTTAATCATGAAAACAACAAAAAGCGTTAACCAACATTGGGTTATTGATCTGAAAAGTGAGGCCCGTCACCACTTCTCCCCCATTTCAGCCCCTGTCGGCAAAGATTGCATTAATATCTTCCGCGGATCACCTTTTTAAAGGATATATGATTGAAGCTGATCTATTTGCTCAAATCATAAGGAGATGGCATTATTGATTTTTCATGGCAAACGTAAGTGCTGGATGCTGGAGAAAGGCGGCGTCCATAGTGTTTACCACTGAAGCATTGGGCTTGTGTACTGGAACAAAACAGGCACCTGCCACGCAGGGTCAAAACTAGTCACCGATCTACAAATTGGTTTTGTCATCATGACGGGGATGTTAACATATATTGAACTGATCAATTGGGTACAAACTCCCACAAAATCGCTCATTTCTTTAACAATATTACTTTTCCGTATACGATTATGCAAATGAAACGAATCAGTCGAAAATGCTATAAAACTATAAAGTATCCTGTGTGTTCACTGTAAAGAACAAAAGGGTAGACATGGAAGCATGCGTATTCGCTTTTCATAAATATATGTGATTGTGCATGCTGTAAGTGTGAGATTTTTCTCTGAGGAGTACGTGTGATGTAATGGTTTGTGGGTGTGATGATATTGTCTTAGTGTATCTAAAGTATGTGGGTTTCGGGGTAAGGGAATTACTACTGACAATCACCAAGAAAAAAACCTGACAGATTTTATAACTCTACTGTTTGGTTTTTAATGCATTAGAGCCATGAAGAAAAGCATCAGATGAACAACGCAGTGGGACTTATTGACGAGTGAGCCGCAATTTGTGCTAAACATCACGTGTTTTATGGGTGCACAGTTTGAATTTATTATCATCAGCGACAATAAAATTCTCATTCAAGATATGTCACGTTAGCTTGTTCATTTTAATAGACTCTTTCATTCGTTTGTATAGAGAACCCAGAAAACGTAACTCGGGGAATAATAAATTGATACAGAAACTGAGGTACAACAGAGGTTCGTAAACAACTCAGATAGAAACTGAGAGTGGAAATAACACGCATATGATATTATCTTTATATATTATTATTTGTTGTTGTTGTTGTTGTTGTTGTTGTTGTTGTTAAGGAAGACACTTTTATAACTCGTGCCCTGACCGGGCCTCAAACTCACAATCTACGGCATCTGGTAATCCAACCACAAATACCTGCATCTTATACCATTGCACCACATCCACGTTAAATGGATATCAATATGACTATATCGAAAGTGCATTCGAGAGAAAAATATCAGAGTTCCAAGTATCACAAAACTGCAGTAGATCTGCAAGGTGTATTGCTTACTTTTGCGTTTTACATCATGGGGACACAAACGAAGCAACCCTGATTATAATGGCGTGTACAATATTGTAAGTGTTATGTGATTACACGACCATACAAGTGGTGTACTGTAGTCTTTTACATGGATTTGTCTATTATATTATATATTCGTCATTAACTTATGATCTTCGATTATGTTGTAATTCACGTCACTAAGTTCAAATTATGAAAATACTTAGATACATAAATGGCGTCGCACAACACTGATACAGTGCTGTTGTAAACTGCAACGACCTTTAATTATAATATCATATTTTCAAGGGTTCAATTTTGTTATATACATGTTTTGGAAAAAATGAAAACGCTTTCAAAATAACATTGGGGCTGTATTTGATGGACAATTGGTTTCAAATATTTCGAGAGAAGCAGCTTTTAGTTTGTGTTTGCCAATTGATTAAGACATGCCCCGGTGATAAAAAAGCTCTGGTGTAATGAAGTCACCTCTAAGACACTGTCTATCTTATTCGTTTATAGTAGTATGTCAACTGTATATTTTTCGATCAAAAATAACAATAACATACACAAATTACAGCTCAATACTTTCTTATGGGGAACTATAGTCTTTCCGTCATTTCGTCAAAAAAGAGAGCAATCGTTATGTGATGTAAAACTCAAATTATGACCGAACAGTTCAGATTGATGTTTGCTGTCTGTCGGTAGGGGAAAACCGATGTCCACCATTTTGTTAACACTTTCTGTACTACATCACGTATCATAAACTATCAAAAACCATACGGAGAGATGAGAAATACTAAAGGTAAACATAAGCATACATGTATTAATATATGTACACAATTATCTTGATGACCAAGAATCACATTATGCAATTGCATGCTGATATTCTAGTTGATCTCTGACACTATTTTCTTTTCTCTTCCGTTTGTTGTGTAACTACATATTTGTACACACTTTTATAAAGCCAATGATCTTATTGTTGTGAAGCTGAACAATTTGATAAAGCCAATGATTTTATTGTTTTGTAACTACATACTTTGATAAAGCCAGCTGTTTTTTTATTGTGTAACTACATACTTTGATAAAGCCAGCTGTTTCATTGTTGTGTAACTACATACTTTTATCAAGCCAACTGTTTTATTGTTTTGTAACTACATACTTTTATCAAGCTTACTGTTCTATTGTTGTGTAACTACACACTTTGATGAAAGCCAATTATTTTATTGTTTTGTAACTACACACTTTTATGAAGCTAATGATTATATACTAATATGTAATTATGTATTAAACTTTCACTAATGTTATCAAGAATACTGGAATGTAGATATTAGATTGTGACAATTTAATAAAACAGCAATTCGTTTTCCATCAATAGTCGAGTGTGTTCAGTCATTTTTGAATGCAATACTGCTAGAAATACTGACCGAATATGTTGACATGCTAAACTAGGTTTGCCTATTCAACTACAGTGTCATCCTCCCCAGCTTACACAATGGCTCACCTGCGTAGACGTTTGCGATGTCCACAAAGAAGGAAATTTAGTTTAAAACAAAATAATTATATTGTTTTGAATAAGAACAAGTAGGATAGGACAGTTTTGTTAATTAAATAACGTCCCATCATTACTATATTGTATAAAGTTGTGCAATATCGAATGACAATAGATAATTGAAAAGACATGAGGAGGAAGGACAAAAGATGGGTAGGATCGTTCTCTTGATATAAAACATACTTGACATGCAAGTGTTTTGTAATATTTCAAAGAAATATGACCTGGAAAATAGTAAGATAAACGTCAATAAAACCTTTCATAACATGTGTCCATCACATTACACGAGGTCGTACTCCACTTGTAACCGTTCTGCAAGCAAGAAATGAAATAACTGGGTTGATTCAAGAGCCTCAAAGCATATTTACTGACTAGATAATTATCATATCCTGTCCGTTACATAATTTTTATTTGGTGATAAAACAGCACGCTTTACTTTACTGTATAGTTGTTGATTTTCACGGGCTAAGATATCGTGGTTTTCCAAGTCAAACTAGTTTGCGGGTGTTACATTTCTCAAGTCAACATTTATTATACTGAGAATTTATTTTCACGCTTTATTCATTGACCGCGAACATAGCAAAACATGCATGTATTTAAAATGTACACTTACAGTCAAACCTGTCATGTGTGCCATTCCAAGGGGGCAGTGAAAAAGGTCAGATATGACAGGCAGTTTCTTAATCCAGGTTCTGGTAACTAGTATCGTAAATAACATTGGGAGGGGAAAATAGGGTCACATATTAGAGGGAGCCACCTAACACGTGGTCACTCAGGCAGATTTGACTGTATACAGTAAGCAAATGTGTTTTAGCAAGGAAGCCAAACTTTAGTCAGACACATGTATTTTTAAAGACATACGGACGTCCTCTTGAATTATCAATGCAATATCAAAGAATGATTAAAATGTATAATATAATATTACTACGTATAAAGAAAACTTAATGAAGATTACGACGTAGCGACTAAATGGGGCTTGAACTTTGCCGATAAGACATCATTTTAGGTACAAACTCAGAATGCCTAGTCCAGGCTGAAGCCAAATCAGTAGAAATGTTTTAAGAGCACAAAACCTCTTATCAAAACACAATCATCAAATATCACGTCGATCGTGAATCGTTCATGCAAGTGTAATTTACACATATTTTCGATTAAAGGATCAATGCTGGCAATGTTTAGACCATTCGTTCGGCCAGTGCACGCTAATGTTATATTGAATTGGTGTAATGGAGTTTGTACATGACCTTTGTGAGGGAACCCATTCGTCACTATTGATGAACTGTAATGAATGGTGTAACGTATACTGAGCTTAGTTAATACATCTGTCGCGCAATAGTCGGGTATATTCAATATTTGGTCTCCTTTCAGATATATTAAATGTATTTAAGTTATTTTCTATTGAATAAATAGCCAAATATAGTACGTTCGTAATTGATTTATATATCTAAACGCGCTAATTGATTATTAAGCGCAGCAATAGAAACGGGGACAAGAATTGACAGTTTCATAAAAGCACTTGTTGATAAATGTTATTGTGGATCCTTAATTAGAATGGTGTCATAAATGTACCGATATCTTGTTACAGGTATGTGGGTGGGAGAGGGATATCTATAAAAGGTATCCTGCCAGTGGTGATTGGTTAACAATAGTTCCAATAGGGTGAGTTTACCTGTAGCCATAACCAAATCCCACCCATTCAGGTGAAGACATTTACCAATCAGTTTACTTCGTAATCAAATCGAGCGACGTATGTACAGTGTTTAACAATGTGGTGTTTCATATTTCTAAAGGGAATACGTAGGAAGTAAGGTTTGACATTCAATATACTATTTCAATGTGAGGGATCCATGTATATTCTGTATTCCTTGCATCAGTTTGGTAATGTCTCCCTGGACACGTCTGCTCAAACCATTGTCGCCATTGTTTTTGACTAGATTTAGTTTCATCTGATGGCTCGGAGTTGTGGTTGATATGGTAATACGTTGTCTTTTGAAATAAATGATACTTTAAAAACAATATAACATGTCCTTGAGAGGGGACAGTAGTGTGGAGACCTATAGAACTAGAACAAACATTCCATTATACATCTGTGTAAACAAAACCTTAATTCTTTGGCAAAATCAATAAAACTAACGCAAAATGTGGACAAAATATAGATAAACACGTAGACCCTTGGAAAGGTATGGTTTTGTATATTTAACGACCTATCAACAGCCGTGGTCATTTAAGAATGTCATCCCATGAGGTGTATGATTGTTTGGAAAGCTCAGGTATATTCGTATTTGTGTCCTTTTGATAGCGCGAAGTTGAGGTTGACATTATAGTGCTATCTCCCTGAAGCATACTGCCGAAGACATCCAGCAGGACACCCCAACCGTCTACATTATACTGACGAGAGAACCAGCCGTCACATTCCCAAAATGCTGGGCGTTAACTAAAAATCAAAAGTGAGGCAGTGGCAAGGGTGCCATTAACAAGAATAAAGTTGCTACACACAAGAGAAAAGATTAGATCCCAACTTGAGTTGCCTCCTACGATCATGTAATGGGGATGGCTAGTGAAATTTGTACGACCTACCTGCAGGATAACTCGTGGAACATATAATGAGATTAAGACCAGGTGAACATGTAGTTTGAATTTTGCTTTTAGCATAAATCTATCTCTAAATACATCACGGCAGAAATTGTATTTATATTCATGTACGTTAATGGGTCGAGGTCACTTTATAGCGTCACAGTAATCTATAAAACTATGAAACATCATGTCATGAGTATAAAGCATGTGGTTCATTCTTCAATGAGTTCCAGGATTATCCTGATCACGGAATAACCATGCAAAAGTGGAGTTTCCAAGGAAATGGAACAACAAATTATAAAGGAGAAGCATGTGAAAATTCCCGTTATTCAAATGGATGTGTCGCATCGATGGTATTTTTTTTTCTCTTTGCAATGACAAATAATATTTAACTGTGACAATGCGTGGTGTTAACACTGTGTCCTATATTTCAGACAGAAATAATGCTTTTTAAAAGAGAAAATTCCTTCGATCGTGAGTTCGCGTTGGGTCCATGAAAACATAATTACTCCCTGGATAACTGTTCGGCTTCGTTTTGACCGTTAACATGTCACCTTCTCTAAACATGTTCTTTGATCAAACGTGTGAGTTTAAGGAGCTGAAATAAACACACGAAACGAGATTTCTCTATCAAAGCATTTAAGAACAGACTGACTATCAACATCAAAGAAACAAGAATATTTATCTTCTGTCCAGTCTCGCTTTGACAACACTATTTCTCAATTACCTTGATTCTTTCATCTTAGAATATCATTTTATCGGTGTAAACCATGTTCTTTAATTCAAACTTTTGCTGGTTGCAACCGAGCTGAAATCAGACAGCCGTACAAGGTGTCGTCTGCTCTGTACAACACGTAATGACCCCCTGTGTATACAGGATATCTCTGGTGTCTCTGAATTAGCATCCAAAGACAAAATCTTCAAGATCTTATCTTCTTGCCATGTATGCTACTTCTAACTAAAAATCAGATAACCTGGTATGTGTTATGATTCTGGTAAAATCGGTGATTAATACAAAAGCATGGAGACGTACAGAAAATGTATGAAAATATTGATTGAAGCAGAAATGTGTTTTAATTTGATTCTTATTTTGTGTTATGCATGTGTTATGTTAAAGGAAAAATCGCCATTTATATGCACAGTTGTATTAGTTATATTCCTTCTTGTTAATTTCCACTGCTAGAAAGTTACATTCCTGCTTCCCTTACATTTTGACATGTTCTATTTGATTCGATATTCAAGGAATTGCTCACAACATCTCGTAAATCTCCATGACAGATGTTTACTGCGGACGTAAAAGCTAACAGCGTAGGGTTTTGAACGATGCAGGTTGATGAAAACTAAGTTTAATGGTTGAAATCATATTCTCACACAGTTCACCGATTTATCACAATTTGCAGACGTAAGAGATTTTCTCTGCCACCCCCAAGGGTACGGCATATTGCAATTGCACGCGCTAACCTTCTGAACCGGAAGTACTTCCGGAACTACTTTTTGAGTGACGTCACTATAGATCCCGCGTAAGAAACACAAAGTTTTATGAAATGATAATATGTACTCAGAGCACGTGTAGCTTGTCTTTTCCCTAGGGTGAGATAAGAAAATCTCAGCCCGGTAAAACTGCGGATATCCCTGTCCAGGGTGAGAGAAAACATTATCCCCAATGTTAAATGTTATTAAATCTGTATTCAGGTTTTATCTATCCTTTCTATCAATCATATGTTATTATTAAGAAATAGGAACAAACATTTCCAAAACGATTAACCTAATTTTGCAGGAAAAAGAGCAAATAGAAAAAACAAGTTTGTGTACCGTGTGTATTTGGTCACGGGTGTTGGCACTTCGTTGCATAACCGAATTTCTCGATATTTTCTATTTTGTGTTACTTTTTTCGCAATGATTCAAGTTAAATATGAATCTATTAAAAATGAAAATGTAATCAGATATATATCAGTGTTTGCTGATATCACAAATTTCAATCCTCTCGAAAGAATGAAATAATGAAATAAGAATAGCAGATCAATAAATATTCGCTAAAATCACATTATAATAGCCACCAGGCTTCCATCCTCATTCCAAGACTCAAAATGCGACATTGAGTATGAACGATTTATCATTCCTAGCATATTCTCTTCTGCCGGTGACCTAGATCCCGCATACTTGACATTTTAACATCCGAACTATTCTTCATTCAGACCTCATTTTTCATTCAACCGCCCGGTCCAGGGGATCTGCCGTTTCCCAAGGCAGATTCCAGCACAAAGCATGTTAGTGTAAGCTTCTTAATTTTGAAGTGATTCGATTCGAGGTGACACTTTCAAATCAATATTCATTTCGGGTTTCACGGGCGCGACGGGGTCTTGGAATCAACAAAACACGTGACGGACGTGAGCTCCGTATGTGTCTTTCCTCGGAATTCTAAACTAAGGTTCTCCAAGTATTAAGAACTCCCTCGACCTAACCCAATGTAGTGTGCTTCCTGAAGGTCATCTGTACTGATTTATACTAAGTCTTCATTAAAATCTATTTCGGTACACCGACCAGTAACATTAACTTTCTAATTGCTTTTTTTACGTAAAAGCTACTACTTGGAACTTGTAAAATTCTTGTAAGAATGGACGGCCTGTCTTGTATTGAATTAAATTGTGACTTTTTATCTTTCTCTAGTGAGACATTAGTATAATGTGTACTTAATAGCCGATAGTAAAAGTTAAATAAGACAAGTTTAACATTTATAAAAGATTCTACACCCTAACATCATCAATCCATATGTCAGAGTTGAAACGTCGATGGAGATTTAAAAGAACAATGCTCTAAAAATTGTGCTTTAATCACTGACTAGATAAAAGAGTCGTTGATTGTTGGTGACCAATTTGAAACATGTTTTTATTTGTAATGATACCTTCATCATAATGTTCTCAAACTTCATTTACTGAGCACCATTTATGTTGTAGGAACAAATGAACAAGTTGCCAAGAATTCACGAATATCCAAGAAACAGGTAAAATATAACATGGCCATTTGTGACAGCGTTATATAGTAAAACTGTGTTTTTCATTTAGAGATATTGTCCAGATCTCTTTTGCTAAGACTCTGTAAGATAGATAGAGTCAGAAAAGATAATTACTCTCCTTACATTGTAAATTCTAACGTGTTCATTGGTGAGATGGGTATCAGACTTCTGCAGAGAATATTGAAGCATTAATTTGAAGTAGGTCGACATCCCAAAATGCCTGTTAATTAAAAAGTAGATCGCGCATGAAAACGACATTATATATAACTTCCACCTATTGATCTTAAACTTCATTTTACCGATATTCAACTATTTGTAGCTAAATTTTCAATAAGACAGTGGTAAAATGAATGGAGTCAATCTGTGGACAACAGTGTACACCCGATTAAAGCAATTATCTTTGAATAGTCCCCTTATTACAGAGGCAATCGCATACTCCTTTTAATAGTCGTTGGCGGCGATTAATTTTCGTACTTCGGATCGAAGTAACATTTTCAAAAACTTAAAACTTGGAAAAAATTAAAAAAAATCTCCGGGCTTTTAGTGTTGTATTACGGTAAAGTTTATAACTTTTACTAGTCGAGAAAAATACAAGATTCCCGTTTGCTTTTGTTTTTATAGCATAAACTCATTTCAACGACGGAATGGCCCTTTCCTCACAGACATACAAAGACAATACACACTTATGTTTCATCCGCAAACTGTTTTGTTAATTTTAATGAGACACGTTTTGAGATTTGCAAGGTGATATTTTGTTTGAGGCAGTATGATGTCCGTCAGACTTCTTTCTGCTCTTAGTCTTAGTGACTGTGTCTTGTATACATGTACGTTATCAATTTATCAACCGGAGAACAAAGCAACTATGATTGATTTTACGTTCAATAGAAGATATTCCAGATAAATAGTGAGATAGTTTTTGGGGATGTAATTGTTTATTTGACCACTGAACACAATCTTTTCAACGGAAAGTCTCACCAATGGATATACGTTACACTGTTATTGATACAGAGCGTGCCAAAACAGATTACAATTTAGTAATTCTCGAGCTGATTGTTCTAAGAGAGGTAACTGGAGTTTCAATATACGATAATACCAAATTACGTCAGCCACCTAGATGTAAAACGTGGTAGTTTAGGAAGGCTGTGGTCAGAGCACCATTATTAGATGCTATTTATTCTTTAAACGAAAATATACCGTCCTCAATTTCTATCTTAAATCAAGCTATTGTTTTCTCAAATCATTCCTGACTCTAACCTTACAAATATATATAAAAGTAAACTTAGAGTCTTCTAAACCAACGAAATGCTACTTCAGTTTTGAAATATTTCGAAATAGAAAACGCATAACTTGTACTTGTGTGTAACACATTTTTAAAATTCCTGTTAATGCGACAAATGAAGTCGTTTATAATAGATTTATTAACTCATCCTCATAAACGTCTTTTTTATCGCTTGCTCGGCTTACCAAAACTTTATCCAATAATAATCATGGTTACATATGGAGAACTTACTCTCACAAGCAGTACAACGAATGAAATAAAAATAACTATAATAAGGTAGCAGTGTACAGTAAAAATGCCCAATTTGAACAATATGACACATGTCTTAGATATGTAAACATTGCCAGTTAACCCTACATATAAACTCTAATAAAGTATATATATTTGTAATCTGTACAACATTTGCAATTTTAATACAGCTCTGAAGGATAAGTTCAAAATAACTCCGACGATTGTTAAATCATGACATTCAATAGTCTACTTACGGGTACCGCTTTCGGAAAAAAAGTTAATCCTTTTTATCCCTAAATGCATTAAACAATGGGCTCCAGACTTATAAGACGGGAACTTCAGTCACGTGACTTTGATTTATTACAAGTTATGTGACTAAATCAGGCTGGCATTGGCTGGTTGCAAGATGGTAGCATCCCCTGTCCAGTTTAAGTGCGTGTTTGGTGGCCGAGACGTAAATTGTTTTTTTTTAACCCAGTCTGTAACCACAAATTCAAATTCATTTATTATCTCAACACAGAATGAAGAAAAATACAGGTATACAGAGATAGACTACAAAATACAATACATGTAAATTTACAATAATATGAAATTTGGTGAACAGCAAGGTTCCTGGTCAAGAACCATGATGCAATGGGCCGCAAAGGAGTGGAAACCTTGACTCACGTGATCCCTCCACGGTTGACGTCTCTCTGTGATGTTCTCCGCCTTTGTGGAGAGCTCTCTTTGTCTCGTATGGACAGTCATACCTGACGTTGTGTATGGCCCCTGACTTGCCTTTGTTGTGTCCTTAGGCGCCGTTAGCATACTGATGGTGTTAGCAGACTTGGTCAACTTCATCAAGCCTCCAGATCCTCCTCTGACTTACCGCCTATATTAGGAATGGTGACGGTCCTTTAATGGATTGATCCCTGTTGGTAGATGGGTGATGTGTCTTCTTCTTGTCTCTGTGTTGGTTCCATGACCGTTAGTTGAAGCCGGATGTGTTTAGTACCGTTAAATGTGACTAAACTGTCATCAGATGAGCAAATGGTGCTTGCTCGTGAGTGAGGTTCGCATTACCAAAGGTTTGTGCTCTATGAGATGGTGACTGTTACACAGTGAGTCGGCTTGCGATATACACTTGTTGTGGGGGTGCCGTCCTCCCGCCTGGTAATGGGGGTAACCAATGTCGGGATTTCATCATCCTGCATCCTTTCCATTGTAAAATTGATGACCAGCTGGCAATTTTCCAAGTGTTCTTAGAAGTTGATCAGCTCACTCAGTATGGTATCGTCCACGTAACGGCACCGGTATGTCGAACGTTTAATGAACGAGGCGAGGCGATGTTCTAAAAAGTCCTTCCCGATAGGGTCGTATCCGTCCCCGGCCATAACCTGATTACCCCGGTGTTCTCTGCCACAGATACATCTCCAGACTTCCAGTTTCTAGGTCATCTCGGTTCTTTATGTTGTGTTCCGATTTGCCTACTTATTGTGACAATCTGTTGACCAGAAATATGGCAACGTTGTAGATAGCACCAAGGACCTGAGAGAGACTTTTTTGTGTGTTTCTTACGTTAACCAAATTAATACAGGAACGGAATTCTTGTCACATATGATATCCATTCTTCAAAACCGTTTTCTATTGTAAGAGCATATAATTTGTTTTGCCCTATGGAATAAAATAAATCATTTCAACTTTAAATCCTGTGTTATATCTGTTATTCCGGGTTTTAATAACGAGCTGCAAAACCAATCGCATACAAATCTCTCGTCTGATGCACAATACAAGATGGCAGAGTGTCAGATGAAGCCACACGAACGCTAAAAGAGATTTTCCAAAACGAGTAACCAGGAAATGGCGACATTGACTAGTCCCTGGTGAAGCCTACAGCCCTTCAACTGGAACTCGTCTCGGATGTTATGGTCATTTCATGGATTTTTAGAAAACAAAAACCCCTCAAAGAACATTAGAGAAGAGAGCAATGAGTGCAGGCAAATCTTTTGTAATAAATAGTAACGGTGACATTTACCCTGAAACTCGCTATCGTCCGAAATATCATTGATCAACCTCCATCAAAGGAGGACGCTGCTAAACGAAGACAAAGGAGGTACGTGTGTACGTAGATTGTAAATGTATTTACGTACGGGAACATCATAAATGTGTGATTCCGAGATAATATGATATGAATTTTATATATCATCACGTGAACTTAAACGACGACAAAGATTCTTCTTCGCCATCTGCTTACCTCGATTTATCCTTCTAGAATCCTTTGAGATTGCAGGTGGTAGACACTGCTGGTGGAACATGCTTGTCATGTTTTAATTCATTGGAATGGTGACACGGTTCAAAATATACACATGTACTTAACGTTTTTTCTTCAAATCCAATATTGAATATTATGAAAATTGAATTAAGGGTTCTTTGCTTCCCATCAAGATTTTGACATTTCTTTGACCTTTTATACGTTTTGGCCGCATCCTAGATATCAAAATATTAGGCCCTTAGCCCTAGAAGGACCAAACAGCTGTATGATGACCCTAACATTACTAACGAGACTTAGAAGAACAAAAAAGCTGTACGATACAGTTTGGTTCATTTTGGCTCTACTGTATATAACACTCAACTGACATAGTTACGGTCCGTAAAGTTAAAACACGTACAGTATATTCATTGCAAATCATCGTGATTTATTTGTCATCTCTGTTTTATTTCAAAATACCGATATCATTTTCAGACCGTCTACATCATCTGATGACGTCACTTGTTACGTTTACGTTTCCGCATTTTTCGTATGGTCAACTTTACATGGTGTACAGAACAAGACACTGCATGCTCATCACAGATATGACCCTCAGTCTTCGCGAAGGTCTACAATACATCGCTCATGTGTCATAACCATCGCCTGATCTTTAATAATTGAACCTTAGATGTATACCTCAGTGATCTTCGAAGGTACAATTTAACCAGGTAGGGCGTTTCTTCCAATACAACAAAACAGTCTAAGGGAGGCAACTCGTAGTTCCAAACAGAGACCCGAGAATTTGTTTGTCTACATTCATTTGGACATTAACTACTGGTACCTCTTTCTGTTGATTGTCAAAAGGAGTGTTGGCTATAAAGAAGAGTGTTGACTTTAAATAGGAGTATTGGCAATATACAGAAGTGTTGATTGTAGAGAGGAGTGATGGCGATAGAGAGGAGTGTTGATTGTAGAGAGGAGTGTTTGCAATATACAGAAGTGTTGATTGTAGAGAGGAGTGTTGATTGTAGAGAGGAGTGTTGGCAATAGAGAGGAGTGTTGGCAATACAAAACAAAAACCCCTCAAAGAACATTAGAGAAGAGAGTAATGAGTGCAGGCAAATCTTTTGTAATAAATAGTAACGGTGACATTTACCCTGAAACTCGCTAACGTCCGAAATATCATTGATCAACCTCCATCAAGGCAGGACGCTGCTAAACGAAGACAAAGGAGGTACGTGTGTACGTAGATTGTAAATGTATTTACGTACGGGAACATCATAAATGTGTGATTCCGAGATAATATGATATGAATTTTATCTTCTATCATCACGTGAACTTAAACGACGACACAGATTCTTCTTCGCCATCTGCTTACCTCGATTTATCCTTCTAGAATCCTTTGAGATTGCAGGTGGTAGACACTGCTGGTGGAACATGCTTGTCATGTTTTAATTCATTGGAATGTTGACACGGTTCAAAATATACACATGTACTTAACGTTTTTTCTTCAAATCCAATATTGAATATTATGAAAATTGAATTAAGGGTGCTTTGCTCCCCATCAAGATTTTGACATTTCTTTGACCTTTTATACGTTTTGGCCGCATCCTAGATATCAAAACAATAGGCCCTTAGCCCTAGAAGGACCAAACAGCTGTATGATGACCCTAACATTACTGACGAGACTTAGAAGAACAAAAAAGCTGTACGATACAGTTTGGTTCATTTTGGCTCTACTGTATATAACACTCAACTGACATAGTTACGGTCCGTAAAGTTAAAACACGTACAGTATACTCATTGCAAATCATCGTGATTTATTTGTCATCTCCGTTTTATTTCAAAATACCGATATCATTTTCGGACCGTCTACATCATCTGATGACGTCACTTGTTACCTTTACGTTTCCGCATTTTTCGTATGGTCAACTTTACATGGTGTACAGAACAAGACACTGCATGATCATCACAGATATGACTCTCATTCTTCGCGAAGGTCTACAATACATCGCTCATGTGTCATAACCTTCGCCTGATCTTTAATAATTGAACCTTAGATGTATACCTCAGTGATCTTCGAATTTCTTTCAATACAACAAAACAGTCTAAGGGAGGCAACTCGTAGTTCCAAACAGAGACCCGAGAATTTGTTTCAGTCTACTTTCATTTGGACATTAACTACTGGTACCTCTCTCTGTTGATTGTCAAAAGGAGTGTTGACTATAAAGAAGAGTGTTGACTTTAGATAGGAGTGTTGGCAATATACAGAAGTGTTGATTGTAGAGAGGAGTGTTGGCGAAAGAGAGGAGTGTTGATTATAGAGAGTTGTGCTGGCAATACAGAGGAGTGTTGACTTTAGAGAGGAGTGTTGGCAACAGACAGAAGTGTTGACTGTAGAGAGGAGTGTTGACTGTAGAGAGGAGTGTTGATTGTAGAGAGGAGTGTTGGCGATAGAGAGGAGTGTTTGCAATAGGGGGGAGTTTTGGTTGTAGATAGGAGTGTTGATTGTAGAGAGGAGTGTTGGCAATAGACAGGAGTGTTGGCAATAGACAGGAGTGTTGATTGTAGAGAGGAGTGTTGACTGTAGAGAGGAGTGTTGGCAATAGACAGGAGTGTTGATTGTAGAGAGGAGTGTTGATTGTAGAGAGGAGTGTTGACGATAGACAGAAGTGCTGATTGTAGAGAGGAGTGTTGACTGTAGAGAGGAGTGTTGGCAATAGACAGGAGTGTTGATTGTAGAGAGGAGTGATGGTTGTGGAGAGAAGTGTTGGCAATAGAGAGTTGTGTTGGCAATAGACAGGAGTGTTGACTTTAGAGAGGAGTGTTGGCGATAGAGAGGAGTGTTGGCAAAAGACAAGAGTGTTGGTTGTGGAGAGAAGTGTTGGCAATAGAGAGGAGTGTTGGCAACAGACAGAAGTGTTGATTGTAGAGAGGAGTGTTGGCAATAGACAGGAGTGTTGATTGTAGAGAGGAGTGTTGATTGTAGAGAGGAATGTTGATTGTAGAGAGGAGTATTGGCGAAAGAGAGGAGTGTTGGCAATAGACAGGAGTGTTGATTGTAGAGAGGAGTGTTGATTGTAGAGAGGAGTGTTGATTGTAGAGAGGAGTGATGGCGATAGAGAGGAGTGTTGGCAATAGGGGGGAGTTTTGGTTGTAGATAGGAGTGTTGATTGTAGAGAGGAGTGTTGGCAATAGACAGGAGTGTTGGCAATAGACAGGAGTGTTGATTGTAGAGAGGAGTGTTGACTGTAGAGAGGAGTGTTGATTGTAGAGAGGAGTGTTGGCAATAGACAGGAGTGTTGGCAATAGGGGGGAGTTTTGGTTGTAGATAGGAGTGTTGATTGTAGAGAGGAGTGTTGATTGTAGAGAGGAGTGTTGGCAATAGACAGGAGTGTTGGCAATAGGGGGGAGTTTTGGTTGTAGATAGGAGTGTTGATTGTAGAGAGGAGTGTTGGCAATAGACAGGAGTGTTGGCAATAGACAGGAGTGTTGATTGTAGAGAGGAGTGTTGACTGTAGAGAGGAGTGTTGATTGTAGAGAGGAGTGTTGGCAATAGACAGGAGTGTTGGCAATAGGGAGGATGTTGATTTTAGAGAGGGGTGTTGACTGTAGAGAGGAGTGTTGATTGTAGAGAGGAGTGTTGACTGTAGAGAGGAGTGTTGGCAATAGACAGGAGTGTTGATTGTAGAGAGGAGTGTTGATTGTAAAGAGGAGTGTTGGAAATAGACAGAAGTGTTGATTGTAGAGAGGAGTGATGGTTGTGGAGAGAAGTGTTGGCAATAGAGAGTTGTGTTGGCAATAGACAGGAGTGTTGACTTTAGAGAGGAGTGTTGGCGATAGAGAGGAGTGTTGGCAAAAGACAAGAGTGTTGGTTGTGGAGAGAAGTGTTGGCAATAGAGAGGAGTGTTGATTTTAGAGAGGAGTGTTGATTGTAGAGAGGGGTGTTGGCGATAGAGAGGAGTGTTGGCAATAGGGAGGATGTTGATTTTAGAGAGGGGTGTTGACTGTAAATCTACATATGTCAAATCCTTGACACTCGTTGTGTAAATCAATGTCAAATGCTGGAAAGCATCCTTGACACTCGTTGTGTATCTATTAAATCAAATCCTGGACACCCACTGTTTAAATCAATGTCAAATCCTGGACACCCGCTGTGTAAATCTCGGTCAAATCCGGGGAATATTGCATTCTAAAAACGAGTCTGTTGACAACCCGGACCCTATATTTGTAGACACGTGTGACTTCACATTACACATGGAAATATTATATATCCTGACGTAATCATAATGTCGACGACCTCCCCCATAGTCTCCACCAATCTATATCTCTCAAAACCCTTTGTTTTAAAGGTTCCCTTTCCTCCAGAAGGCGCGTAGCTGCCAGGCTTGCCAACATAATCCTAACTATATATGTTAAAGTCAAGAAATATTAACATTCAACAGATGTTCTGAATTCTTTAACTCTTTTAGTCGTCAAATGTACGTTTGAAATTTTACGGGTATAATGTCATTAAAAAAAACAAAAAACACACGAAAAAACACCACCAACAACAACAAAGAAACAAATAATCCATAAAAGTGATTTCTACAAGGAACTATCTCAGTACCCACCATGAAAGTGAAATATTAGCGCTTATTATGATTGAAAATGAATATATTAAAGAGGCTTGCCCGCAGAGAGATCAGAAAAATTGGCTAATAGAAAAAGATTTTTTACACATGACAGATTGTTGGAATTGTTGAGTTTTTCATTTATTTTCCTTATAAAACGCTGAAAAGTGATATTAAAACCTCATTTTTAAAAAAAATATTATTTCTTTAATCGCAACCCGCAATAAGTCCTCGCTATAAAGTGGAGTCTAATTTGATTGACACATCAAAGAAACAAGCACGTGCACAGTGCCGCACAGTGATAACTTCAAAGGCAGCGGCGATTTACAAAGAAGATTTGCCGTTATATTCCATACATTTCCCTCTCAGGTTGAGTTTTAAAACGTCTTTTAAATACATATTCTGTAATTGTTTTCAAGAAATAACTTCGGAAAGCCTCTAATTTTGTCACATAGAAACGTGTACTGAAGTTTATTTAGTGATCGGAGATGTGCCGTTTACCGGTCCGTCTGCGGGTAAGTAGTGTTACAAATGACGTACTAACCAGAAAATGACGAATCATGATACCCATGATTTGATTTCCCATGACATCATAGAAGTAAACCTACCAGTACACATCAGCGCGACTCATTCGGTGTTAATGATGACTTTAACGATAGTTCAGACAAGGACTAGCCAAATACAACCAAATGGCACCATCTAAAGTCCAAATATACAAAAACTTTTCAGGGGAGATATACCACCCGGACACCCCAGAACGGGACGCTCGTACGATAAGCATGCCCGTGCTTACACGTCAATATTTCTCCTGTTGCGCTCCTGTTCAGCAATACAGGAGTTGAATTAATCGCCGAGATTGGGTACAGCACGTACATGTAGATATATATTTGATGTAGTCTGGAGGCCATGTAACGTTGGGCTTTGACACGGTTACCAGGAAAACGACAGCAACATAAACGTGACGAAATATAGAGGAGAGATAACTCTTGTATTATTTTTATGTAGATGGTTGGGTAATGTTTTAAACATTCTTCCATAATGCCCTATTTATCATAACCTATCGCTGTATGAAAGGTTATATGATGGCATTCATGAACAATTTTAATTATTTATTTTATTTATTTATGTATTTTTTTTAATTTTTATTATTTTTTTTTTTAATTTGAAAATTTCCGTTTTTTGCTGAAATGAAAAGAATACAGCTCTTACTTGTGGATAAAAATTCTCAGCTAAACTAGGATTCTCCTTGACTAATTATACTCTAAATGTTTACAAAGAATTGTGATGATTTTAATCCTTATATTGAAATACATGTAATCGCTGTTTAGAAAAGTTCGATGTTTAACAATTGGTTCATTATTTCCTGACGGTGTCGTGTCCCCTTAACTACAAAAGAACATTAATGCTACAATTTAAAAATAAAAGTGTTAAAAATGACCAGCCGGTAAGGGCCATTGTTATAACGCCGATTATCAAAAGAAATGAACAGAGAATCAAATCATTTCTGTGATTTTTTAAACTGCTATACTAAAGATGTTACGATACCGACAACGGGAAAAACCGACAAATTAGACCGTATACACAATGTCTGACACTGTCTTAGCATGAAAGTCTACATGTACTTGTAAGACGTGATACAATTTTGTAAGTAAGTTAAAAAATCTAGCAGCTTTATAATGAATACTTACTACATCCCTTCAAATCGATTTTCCTAACACAATTTCAATGTTATTCGCGTTCGAGGGTAGACAACTCCTGTTGTCGTTTGGGTTTGGAGTTTTAACAAAGGGAAATAACTCATGTGGACTTGAATATCATAGCTCAGTTATGATCCTTAGGCTAACGAGTCTCGTGCACTAACCTATGGAAAGACTGAATCATATCAGTTGTTTTAAAACTTCTGGTTTTCAATAAGACCGATCATTATTTTAAATTAATATTATTTGAGGAAACCAGTTTATATAATATGTACATTTACTGTTTGATATAAGACCATACATTGGTCACACTTCCGGTTCGTGAGAAAACAAACTCAACACTTATGACAGCTACACGATTTCCATCATTCATGTATACACACTAGCCCATGACCAGGTAACGGCGACCACAACGACAACACTATGCACACTTTATTTAATTAATGACGATTGAAATATTTATTCTGAGCAAAAACAAGAAATGAATCAGAAACTAGAGTACTCTTAATGTCCTAAATGTCCTCAATCGCCTTAATGTCATCAATGTCCTTAATGTCATCAATGTCATCAATGTCCTTAATGTCATCAATGTCATCAATGTCCTTAATGTCCTTAATGTCATCAATGTCATCAATGTCATCAATGTCATCAATGTCATCAATGTCATCAATGTCCTCAATGTCCTTAATGTCCTTAATGTCATCAATGTCCTTAATGTCCTTAATGTCATCAATGTCCTCAATGTCCTCAATGTCCTCAATGTCCTTAATGTCATCAATGTCCTCAATCTCCTTAATGTCCTTAATGTCCTTAATATCATCAATGTCCTTAATGTCCTTAATGTCCTCAATGTCCTTAATGTCCTTAATGTCATCAATGTCCTTAATGTCCTCAATGTCCTTAATGTCATCAATGTCCTCAATCTCCTTAATGTCCTTAATGTCCTTAATGTCATCAATGTCCTCAATGTCCTCAATGTCCTTAATGTCATCAATGTCCTCAATCTCCTTAATGTCCTTAATGTCCTTAATGTCATCAATGTCCTCAATCTCCTTAATGTCCTTAATGTCCTTAATGTCATCAATGTCCTTAATGTCCTTAATGTCCTCAATGTCCTTAATGTCCTTAATGTCATCAATGTCCTTAATGTCCTTAATGTCATCAATGTCCTTAATGTCCTTAATGTCCTTAATGTCCTCAATGTCCTTAATGTCCTTAATGTCATCAATGTCCTTAATGTCCTTAATGTCATCAATGTCCTTAATGTCCTTAATGTCCTTAATGTCCTTAATGTCATCAATGTCCTTAATGTCATCAATGTCCTTAATGTCCTTAATGTCCTTAATGTCATCAATGTCCTTAATGTCCTTAATGTCCTTAATGTCATCAATGTCCTTAATGTCATCAATGTCCTTAATGTCCTTAATGTCCTTAATGTCATCAATCTCCTTAATGTCCTTAATGTCATCAATGTCCTTAATGTCCTTAATGTCCTTAATGTCCTTAATGTCCTCAATGTCCTTAATGTCCTTAATGTCATCAATCTCCTTAATGTCCTTAATGTCATCAATGTCCTCAATGTCCTTAATGTCATCAATGTCCTTAATACCCTTAATGTCCTTAATGTCCTCAGTGTCCTTAATGTCCTCAGTGTCCTTAATGTCATCAATGTCCTTAATACCCTTAATGTCATCAATGCCCTCAATGTCATTAATGTCCTCAGTGTCCTTAATGTCCTTAATCTCCTTAATCTCCTTAATGTCATCAATGTCATCAATGTCATCAATGTCCTTAATGTCATCAATGTCCTCAATGTCCTCAATGTCCTTAATGTCCTCAGTGTCCTTAATGTCCTCAGTGTCCTTAATGTTCTCAGTGTCCTTAATGTCATCAATGTCCTTAATACCCTTAATGTCCTTAATGTCATCAATGTCCTCAATGTCCTCAATGTCCTTAATGTCCTTAATGTCCTCAGTGTCCTTAATGTCCTTAATCTCCTTAATGTCATCAATGTCATCAATGTCATCAATGTCCTTAATGTCATCAATGTCCTCAATGTCCTCAATGTCCTTAATGTCCTTAATGTCCTTAATGTCATCAATGTCCTTAATGTCATCAATGTCATCGATGTCATCAATGTCCTTAATGTCATCAATGTCCTAATGTCATCAATGTCCTTAATGTCATCAATGTCATCAATGTCCTTGATGTCCTCAATGTCATCAATGTCATCAATGTCATCAATGTCATCAATGTCGTCAATGTCGTCAATGTCATCAATGTCATCAATGTCGTCAATGTCATCAATGTCATCAATGTCCTTGATGTCCTCAATGTCATCAATGTCATCAATGTCATCAATGTCATCAATGTCATCAATGTCATCAATGTCGTCAATGTCATCAATGTCCTAATGTCATCAATGTCCTTAATGTCATCAATGTCATCAATGTCGTCAATGTCATCAATGTCGTCAATGTCATCAATGTCCTAATGTCCTTGATGTCCTCAATGTCATCAATGTCATCAATGTCATCAATGTCATCAATGTCGTCAATGTCATCAATGTCCTTAATGTCCTTAATGTCCTTAATGTCCTTAATGTCATCAATGTCATCAATGTCCTTAATATCATCAATGTTATTGCTTGCATTGCAAGGTTTTATACTTAAATTAGACACATTTGGCCGATTCATTTCCTATCCAATATGGTATTATAAAGATATGTAAGATGAGAGGTAAAATATAATGATGAGACCGGGACTCGAACCCGGGACCTCCAAACTCTAGACGGACACTGTAACCATTAGAGTTACAGTTGAGTGTAGTTTAAGGTTACACCCAAGTGCACTCCGAGTGCACTCCATTTGGACTTGGAGTGCACTCCGTTTGGACTCCATGGAATCCTATACGACACCATGTCTGCCCCGGGTCTATAATCAGACTATATCATATATACATGTATTAATACTTTGATGTTTTTATTATAATTTATATAATATACCTGGTATATACATGTATGTACCTGGCCACCGGCGTTTTACCCAGTCCTGTTCCATTACACGACCTTGGTATGATAACGATGATATCATTTAGTACACTTGATGTACTAGAACTAAATCGAAACTAGTAGGTGTGGTTGCTAGAACTGGTAATATAGTGGGCATCTGAGGTAATTTGTGCAATAGTTGAAAGAAACTATTTTGCATGAAAACTGGAACTAAACAGTTTACATCACAACCGAATCCAAACTATTGTCGTGACAATTAAGACTAAAATATATGCAGGACACCTGGAACTAAACTATTTGTGGAACAACTGGAGCTAAACTATAATTTGTAGGATAACTGGAGCTAAACTATAATTTGTAGGACAACTGGAGTTAAATATTTGTGACACAGAAAGAGCTAGAATATTTGTGAGACAGTTGGAGCTAAACTGTATGTGAAATAGCTTGAACTAAACTATTTGTAAGACAGTTGGAACTAAACTATTTGTGAGACAGCTGGAACTAAACTATTTGTCAGACAGCTGGAACTAAACTATTTGTAAGACAGTTGGAACTAAACTATTTGTGAGACAGTTGGAACTAAACTATTTGTGAGACAACCGGAACTAAACTATTTGTAAGACCGCTGGAACTAAACTATTTGTCAGACAGTTGGAACTAAACTATTTGTAAGACAGTTGGAACTAAACTATTTGTCAGACAGTTGGGGCTAAACTATTTGTCAGACAACTGGAACTAAACTATTTGTAAGACAGTTGGAACTAAACTATTTGTCAGACAGTTGGAACCAAATTATTTGTAAGACAGTTGGAACTTAATTTAATTGTAAGACAGTTGGAACTAAACTACATGTATTTGTAAGACAGTTGGAGCTAAGCTATTTTTGAGACAGTTGCAACTTAACTATTTGTGAGACAACTGGAACTAAACTATTTGTGAGACAACTGGAACAAAACTATTTGTGAGACAGTTGGAACTAAACTATTTGTAAGACCGCTGGAACAAAACTATTTGTGAGACAGTTGGAACTAAACTATTGGTCAGACAGCTGGAACTAAAATATTGGTCAGACAGCTGGAAATAAACTATTTGTAAGACAGTTGGGGCTAAGCTATTTTTGAGACAGTTGGAACTAAACTATTTGTAAGACCGCTGGAACAAAACTATTTGTGAGACAGTTGGAACTAAACTATTGGTCAGACAGCTGGAACTAAAATATTGGTCAGACAGCTGGAAATAAACTATTTGTAAGACAGTTGGGGCTAAGCTATTTTTGAGACAGTTGGAACTAAACTATTTGTGAGACAGTTGGAACTAAACTATTTGTGAGACAGTTGGAACTAAACTATTTGTAAGACAGTTGGAACTAAACTATTTGTGAGACAGTTGAAGCTAAACTATTTGTAAGACAGTTGGAACTAAACTATTTGTGAGACAGTTGGAACTAAACTATTTGTAAGACAGTTGGAACTAAACTATTTGTGAGACAGTTGGAACTAAACTATTTGTAAGACAGTTGGAACTAAACTATTTGTGAGACACCTGGAACTAAACTATTTGTGAGACAGTTGGAACTAAACTATTTGTAAGACAGTTGGAACTAAACTATTTGTGAGACAGTTGAAGCTAAACTATTTGTCAGACAGCTGGAACTAAACTATTTGTAAGACAGTTGGAACTAAACTATTTGTGAGACAGTTGGAACTAAACTATTTGTCAGACAGCTGGAACTAAACTATTTGTAAGACCGCTGGAACTACGCTATTTGTGAGACAGTTGGAACTAAACTATTTGTGAGACAGTTGGAACTAAACTATTTGTGAGACAGTTGGAACTAAACTATTTGTGAGACAGTTGAAACTAAACTATTTGTGAGACAGTTGAAACTAAACTATTTGTGAGACAGTTGGAACTAAACTATTTGTGGGACAACTGGGGCTAAACTATTTGTCAGACAACTGGAACTAAACTATTTGTAAGACAGCTGGAACTAAACTATTTGTAAGACAGCTGGAACTAAACTATTTGTGGGACAACTGGAACTAAACTATTTGTGGGACAACTGAAATTAATCATTTATGTGACAAGTCGAACTTAGAATATGACAGATACAATGTAGGTAGGTAGATTCAATAATTTGCAAGTTACTTATAACATATACTCAATGGAATTTCGGTATCTTTAAAAATATCGCTGATGCAAGCGGACATGCTTTTGTCAGACAAATATTATATGTAACACGAAGAGAAATTTTAATCAAAGAGGACATTAATTTCTTTACAAACATCAACTGGCGGATGATAAATGATAACAAAAAAGTCCTGTATACTGATAACACCCATCTATTTGATAAAACTCAGCCGCAGACACATTACTCATTTGATAGTAATAACCGGAGGAATAGAGGCGTTGTCTTTCCTCCTGTGATGTAAGACCGTAAATTGTTTTTCATTTCTTAGACACACGGACACGATTCGCCTTGTAGCTGTCAAAACTTCGCATGACTTCCAAAATAAAACTGAATATATTATGCAATTTTCTTCAATATTGTATGAAATATATTGGACAGGTCTGGATGAGTGTATAGCGGTTATATTTCCGACGTCAATGTATCAATATATATGAGAATTAATCAAGCTTACACACGCCGAAATTGAATCGAGAAAGAGCGCGTAAGCATGGCATAGCACCCCAACAACGCCGTATTGGACATGCATCAGTCTGGGTTAAATCAATACAGTGGATTATGACACATCAACAGGTTGTCAATATGCTCTCAGAGTAAAACTAATAATAAAAAATGTCCACTAGATTTATCTCAAACCTCCAGGGACCATTTCGTAAAAAGTGTCGACAACAAAACACTTAAAAACATGTATTTAGTCTGATCTGGTAGTTTATGTTAGGAATGTATGCTACTTTAGGTTGCATGCATGTAATGTGTTTGAGTTACCTCCCTTCATCAATTATGATTTTTTATTCGCCCCGATACAATTCGACATTGGGTTTACATAAGTGTCTGTGACATTCGTTCCTATTTTCTATTGTCTTTTCCTGCTATTGTAATAACATGCTTGATCAAATTGAAATAAACGAAAGCTTAATCTAATTCAGCATTGCGTATTAGTTTTTGTTTTTTGTATTATTTTACGTCACACCGACAGTTAAAACGATAAAATGCCTGATTGCATCAAAATAAAAGTACACTTACAAGGTCAGAACTGAAATTTGGGTTTACATTATAACAACAGAAATCAACAGAAACTAGGGATATACAAGGACCTGCACAACACGTACAAAATAGCTACTTCAGCAGGTAAGGTTTAAAGGTAAGTCGAGTGAATGTTAACATACAGAGTGATGATATTGGATCCCTGTTAGATCGTGAGCTTCCAGTGTCTTCTGTTTACCAGAAATTGAAGAAACCAAGTCGATCTGATGCCCGCATTATTGCAAACTCATGGATCCTTATCGCTCTCTTCTCGCAAAACTAGTGATACTGATCTCTTCCTTTTAACATCTCACAAAACAAGGTTTACTGATCTCTTCCTTCTCACATCTCACAAAACTAGTGAGACTGATCTCTTCCTTCTCACATCTCACAAAACTAGGGATACTGATCTCTTCCTTTTAACATCTCACAAAACTAGTGAGAATGATCTCTTCCTTCTCACAAAACTAGGGATACTGATCTCTTCCTTCTCACATCTCACAAAACTAGGGATACTGATCTCTTCCTTTTAACATCTCACAAAACTAGTGAGAATGATCTCTTCCTTCTCACAAAACTAGGGATACTGATCTCTTCCTTCTCACATCTCACAAAACTAGGGATACCGATCTCTTCCTTCTCATATCTCACAAAACTAGGGAGACTGGTCCCTTCCCTCTCACATCTCACAAAACAAGGTTTACTGATCTCTTCCTTCTAACATCTCACAAAACTAGGGATACTGATCTCTTCCTTCTCCCATGTCACAAAACTATGGATACTGATATCTTCCTTCTAACATCTCACAAAACTAGTGAGAATGATCTCTTCCTTCTCACAAAACTAGGGATACTGATCTCTTCCTTCTAACATCTCACAAAACAAGGTTCACTGATCTTTTCCTTCTAACATCTCACAAAACTAGGGATACCGATCTCTTCCTTCTAACATCTCACAAAACTAAGGATACTGATCTCTTCCTTCTAACATCTCACAAAACAAGGGATACTGATCTCTTCCTTCTCACATCTCACAAAACAAGGGATACTGATCTCTTCCTTCTAACATCTCACGAAACTAGGGATACTGATCTCTTCCTTCTAACATCTCACAAAACTAAGGATACTGATCTCTTCCTTCTAACATCTCACAAAACAAGGGATACTGATCTCTTCCTTCTAACATCTCACAAAACAAGGGATACTGATCTCTTCCTTCTAACATCTCACAAAACTAGGGATACTGATCTCTTCCTTCTAACATCTCACAAAACTATGGATACTGATCTCTTCCTTCTAACATCTCACAAAACAAGGGATACTGATCTCTTCCTTCTCACATCTCACAAATCTAGGTTTACTGATATCTTCCTTCTCGGAAAACTAGGGATACTGATATGTTCCTTCTCACATCTCACAAAACAAGGTTTACTGATCTCTTCCTTCTAACATCTCACAAAACAAGGTTTACTGATCTCTTCCTTCTAACATCTCACAAAACAAGGTTTACTGATCTCTTCCTTCTAACATCTCACAAAACCAGGGATACTGATCTCTTCCTTCTCACATCTCACAAAACAAGGTTTACTGATCTCTTCCTTCTAACATCTCACAAAACTAGGGATACTGATCTTTTCCTTCTAACATCTCACAAAACTAGGGATACTGATATCTTCCTTCTCACATCTCACAAAACAAGGTTTACTGATCTCTTCCTTCTCATATCTCATAAAACAAGGTTTACTGATCTCTTCCTTCTCACATCTCACAAAACTAGGGATACTGATCTCTTCCTTCTAACATCTCACAAAACTAGGGATACTGATATCTTCCTTCTCATATCTCACAAAACTATGGATGCTGATCTCTTCCTTCTCACAACTCACAAAACTAGGGATACTGATATCTTCCTTCTCATATCTCACAAAACTAGTGAGACTGATCTCTTCCTTCTAACATCTCACAAAACTAGGGATACTGATCTCTTCCTTCTCATATCTCACAAAACTATGGATGCTGATCTCTTCCTTCTCACAACTCACAAAACTAGGGATACTGATCTCTTCCTTCTCATATCTCATAAAACTAGTGAGACTGATCTCTTCCTTCTCACATCTCACAAAACTAGGGATACTGATCTCTTCCTTCTCATATCTCACAAAACTATGGATGCTGATCTCTTCCTTCTCACAACTCACAAAACTAGGGATACTGATATCTTCCTTCTCATATCTCATAAAACTAGTGAGACTGATCTCTTCCTTCTCACATCTCACAAAACTAGGGATACTGATCTCTTCCTTCTCACATCTCACAAAACTAGGGATACTGATCTCTTCCTTCTAACATCTCACAAAACTAGGGATACTGATCTCTTCCTTCTAACATCTCACAAAACTAGGGATACTGATCTCTTCCTTCTCACATCTCACAAAACTAGGGATACTGATCTCTTCCTTCTCACATCTCACAAAACTAGGGATACTGATCTCTTCCTTCTCACATCTCACAAAACAAGGTTTACTGATCTCTTCCTTCTCATATCTCATAAAACTATGGATGCTGATCTCTTCCTTCTCACATCTCACAAAACTATGGATGCTGATCTCTTCCTTCTCACAACTCACAAAACTATGGATGCTGATCTCTTCCTTCTCACATCTCACGAAACAAGGTTTACTGATCTCTTCCTTCTCACAACTCACAAAACTATGGATGCTGATCTCTTCCTTCTCACAACTCACAAAACTATGGATGCTGATCTCTTCCTTCTCACATCTCACGAAATAAGGTTTACTGATCTCTTCCTTCTCACATCTCACGAAAGAAGGTTTACTGATCTCTTCCTTCTCACAACTCACAAAACTATGGACGCTGATCTCTTCCTTCTCACATCTCACAAAACTAGAGAGACTGATCTCTTCCTTCTCACATCTCACAAAACTAGGGATACTGATCTCTTCCTTCTCACATCTCACAAAACTAGGGATACTGATCTCTTCCTTCTCACAACTCACAAAACTATGGATGCTGATCTCTTCCTTCTCACAACTCACAAAACTATGGATGCTGATCTCTTCCTTCTCACAACTCACAAAACTGTGGATGCTGATCTCTTCCTTCTCACAACTCACAAAACTAGGGATACTGATCTCTTCCTTCTAACATCTCACAAAACAAGGGATACTGATCTCTTCCTTCTAACATCTCACAAAACTAGGGATACCGATCTCTTCCTTCTCACATCTCACAAATCTAGGCTTACTGATATCTTCCTTCTCACATCTCACAAAACTAGTGAGACTGATCTCTTCCTTCTCACATCTCACAAAACTAGGGATACTGATCTCTTCCTTCTAACATCTCACAAAACTATGGAGACTGATCTCTTCCTTCTCACATCTCACAAAACTAGGGATACCGATCTCTTCCTTCTAACATCTCACAAAACTAGGTATACTGATCTCTTCCATCTCACATCTCACAAAACTAGTGGTAACGGTTCTCTTCCTTCTAACATCTCACAAAACTAGGGATACTGATCTCTTCCTTCTCACATCTCACAAAACTATGGATACTGATCTCTTCCTTCTCATATCTCACAAAACTAGGGATACTGATCTCTTCCATCTCACATCTCACAAAACTAGGGACCCTTATCTCTTCCTTCTCACATCTCACAAAACTAGGGATACTTATCTCTTCCTTCTCACATCTCACAAAACTAGGGATACCGATCTCTTCCTTCTCACATCTCACAAAACTAGGGATACCGATCTCATCCTTCTCACATCTCACAAAACTATGGATACTGATATCTTCCTTCTCACATCTCACAAAACTAGGGATACCGATATCTTCCATCTCACATCTCACAAAACTAGGGTTACTGATCACAGGGGCTTGGCACGATTTTCCAAATGATGGTCTATATATAAACTATAATGTATAGATATATATGGACCATCATTTGGAAAATCGTGCCAAGCCCCTATGTTACTGATCTCTTCCTTTTCGCAAATCTGGTGATCCTTATACCTTCCTTCTTTGCCCTTTTTACACTTTCTGGCTACCCGTCCTTAAATGATAATAGTTGTTGATAGGACGTTAAATAAATACAACACCCTAACCCAACCGTCTGTTTCCAATGACATCCATCTTCGTATGGCCACGACTGTAGCGAGGTCATCAAACACGACTTAAATAGTACATCTTTTCTATTGTATTTGTTGATCAGAATGCTGGTCAATACATTTCTTTGTGGTAGTGTGTTTATTGAACATGTTGTTTAGTTAAAGACATAAATGAATCGTGCTTCTAGTGTAAGAAGAAACGTTCTGTATAATCACATAACAGTAAAGACTACATCTGTGTATCGATATCATACGATACTGAAGTGTTACTATTTATTTGCTACATGAATATATACCACACAATTCACATCTTACAATGTATCTTCCATTTTAGAAGGGATATTAATCGATAAATAAAATTTTATAACAATGAACACATAGATTATCGACGCTCCCGGGATTGCGGCATAAGTTCAGTTTTTTTCTGGAAAATAGACGTAAAAATGAAAATATTAATCCTTTGTTTGGAACAATGTATTAAATCCGGATTTACCGTTATACGTATGTGATATTTCTCCGGTTATACTGTCATATAAGCGTTTATCAAAAATCATTGTTGTCGTCAATATTTCTATTAATCTATCAAGACTGAAACACGACTTACAAGAAAAGCTGATTGTTGGGAAATGTTTAGGAATATTAATAAAATAATAATAAAATGATAATAAAATGATAATCATAAAAATCGCAAAAATGTCGAATCACATGCTTGAACAGAGCATTCTATGATAAAATCGGAAATGGACAAACACTAGTGTCAGATATCACGACGGGAAGACAAGCCCCAGGGACCTTTTGTACGTGTGGTTTGCCCGTCTTGTGTCGTTGTATCTGACCTCGTTTCATTACTGGTATTGATCAGGAACCCAATGCACCAAGTTGTATTTAGCTTTATGAAAACTATTTATATCGAATAACTTCAACACAATAAGAAATGACACATACAAAATGCCCATTCAAAGTCAATAAAATCGTATGTGTTATATATACATATCGCTCAAACTATTTTTATGTTGATCTAGTGAAGATAATTTCTATTTTGAAAAGCATGCTTTCAAGATAAAGAAGCATGCATGTTTCATGATGTGGCCATCTACACGATGAGGACAATAGACTTGCTCTCTCAGCGACCTTGCCGTACCTTTTTCATGACTGTTTTATAACTAGAGACCATTTCCCGAAATCAGACATGTGTAAGAACGTAAATGTAGAGAAATGCTATTTCACCCGTGTCTTGTCCCAGCGGATATTACGCACGCACCGACAGGAAGTGATGCTGGGAAATAGACATACTTACGTCTAGACGTACCTTAAGACGATGTAACACAAGAGTCCAAACAACAATGACTGTCCCTCTGCGAACACAAATGTTTATTATTAACCGCATTTTCGTATTTTTTTATCATTATTTGTGATTTGGCTGATTTCATTATTGTTTATCTCGTTCTGTTGAATTATTTAAGATATGATACATAAATTGTACTACCCTTTTAACATCCAGACACATGCAGATCGCTTGAAGAACTTCAGCGGTAAAGAGGTACTCTACAACAGTACATATTAGGTCCCTGTAACAAGTACATGTATATCAAGTTTCTATTGGCCCAGAATGAGAATACTGATACAATTGTGCTTCAAACAAACTCATTCATTTTTTGTTGAACAAATGTTGATGCATATACTATAATCGAACTAATGCTTTTTTTAAACAATGCAGTGCACGTATTCATTATAAAATGGTACATTTATTGTATTTTGATGTACACTTCCTGATTGTCTTAAATTGTGCCACGTGATTCAAAATAAAAAGTTCCAGCCGTGAAAAAAAGCTGATTGATTGGCTGTTTCTAAAACTTGTTGCTGATATTACTTCCCATTGACATTGTTCAAAAACTCATATTTTTTATTAACTGTGATGAAATAAAAGTCATATTTGTACAGAAAATCCGGAAAACTTTGCCGCTCTACATTCGCACTGGAATATTAAGTCATGCCTCCTACGTTTCATTTAGATAATACGTGACACCGCAGACTACCGACATCAGTTCGCCAAAAATCACATCGATTGGGTAAAGCTTATCACAGCATAGCGAGTGATGAAGGTGTACCGTTTTTCTTGTGATGATAAACTCCAATTATAGCCCGTTTTTCCTCAATTACTTATGTTATGGTAACATGCATAACTAGTAAATGAGTTAAGAATATCAGAAAAACATTTAGAATATTGCACACAAACATTATCTTACTAGTGCAAAAAGTCGCATAAATATAAGCACCAAAGGGCGCAAACACGTGTGCCAAGTTTACAAACTGATGTGTACATGAATATAAATGAAGGAAATGGCTAAAGATAAGACAAATACACAGTATACTTGTAAAATCATTTATCATGGTTCGATGAGGTAATATTTAGTTATAGTGTCTATGATTTGTCAGCACGGTAACAAGTGTAACTTCGAGATATAACAATATATATAGGTATTTCTGACTATTTTTTGTAATATAAAACTAGACATGCCCCTGTGGTTGAGTCGACTATTAGTATATCCCGTAGAGCTCTCCAGAAGTAATGCGAATTCCTCGTTCAACTCAACTGACGCTCTCTTTCATCTTTCCAACTAGTAGCCGATATTCATACGACTTTTTATGACGTTCGCTATCTGTGCTGTGTCCCCGTTTTCTCGCCAATTGACCCATTAGCTAATCGCGAACTCGGGGAGCCGTGTACGCCATTTTCGTTTCTGTTCATGAACTTGTCTGCGCATGCCCGTATAGATAGTCGTTCGCGGCGATTAATTTTCGCACTTCGGGTCAAAGTCACATTTTCAAAAACTTTAAGAAAATTTTTAAGAACTTTGTGTTATCTTCGGGCTTGTAGTGTTATATTACGGTAAAGTTTATAACTTTTACTAGTTGAGAAAATACCAGATTCCCGTTTACTTTTGTTTTATAGCATAAACTCATTTCAACGAAGGAACGCCCCTTTAATATATTTTCTAAGTATATTAAAACATGTAAACGATGCATGGACTTCATCATTAGGTTATAATTGTGCATTATGAGTGTACATACCACGACAACTGTCTCATTAAACATCATTGTTATTATATACGTGCACTGTATATCATAGTATGAATAACATTCTATTTTAAAATCAACGTCATATCCAATACTCTATAATGCTACAGTATTATAGACCTGTAAGTGTATAACACCTCTCCAATTCGACATCCAGATCTACATGTAGAGCCAACCTTGAAATTCACCAGTCGTTCCCAACCTGACGAGGCCAAACTAAATAGATATGGCAGTTTATACCAGCTATGATATGGAACAAAATGTGACTGCTCTCGAGCAAAATATAATTTGATATCTATTGAAAAAGTGCCAAATGTGTACCATTTTCGTATGGTAACATAGGTCATAAAGATAAATTTGGCCAAAATTCTGCAGAATTATTTAAATTTCCCCTACGTCAACCGACAGTTTTTGACATGCGTATTGGGTACATTTGTTCGGCTGTCGTTTCTTCCAGAAGCAACCAGACGCCATCCCCCACGCGCTTCCCACGCGATGTTCACAGGGAATGGATCTATTACAAATCTAACTCGGTTATTAAATGCGCTTTTCAGTGTCTATATATAGATATATGGAAATGCAGCAATATTTCTTTGAATTACAATTCATGGATATAGACGGGACTAATAGAACAAACATTGTGCAATAGGACGAGGGAGTGAACGTAACAATTGCACGACGGAATGAATGTGACAATTGAACGAGGGAATGAATATGACAATGGAACGACGGAATGAATGTGACAATAGAACGAGGGAATGAATGTGACAATAGAACGAGGGAATGAATGTGACAATGGAACGAGGGAATGAATGTGACAAAGGAACGAGGGAATGAATGTGACAATGGAACGAGGGAATGAATGTGACAATGGAACGAGGGAATGAGTGTGACAATGGAACGAGGGAATGAGTGTGATAATGGAACGAGGGAATGAATGTGACAATGGAACGAGGTAATGAACGTGACAATGGAACGAGGGAATGAATGTGACAATGGAACGAAGGAATGAACGTGGCAATTGAACGAGGGAATGAATGTGACAATGGAACGAAGGAATGAACGTGACAATGGAACGAGGGAATGAACGTGACAATGGAACGAGGGAATGAATGTGACAATGGAAAGAGGGAATGAACGTGCCAATAGGACGAGAGAATGAATGTGACAATTGAACGAGGGAATGAACGTGGCAATTGAACGAGGGAATGAACGTGGCATTTGAAGAGGGAATGAATGTGGCAATTAAACGAGGTAATGAATGTGACAATTGAACGTGGGAATGAACGTGGCAATAGGACGAGGGAATGAATGTGACAATGGAACGAGAGAATGAATGTGACAATGGAACGAGGGAATGGATGTGACAATGGAACGAGGGAGTGAACGTGACAATAGGACGAGGGAAAGAACGTGACAATAGGACGAGGGAGTGAACGTGACAATAGGACGAGGGAAAGAACGTGACAATAGGACGAGGGAATGAACGTGTGACACGTGGATTTTAGGTCGAGGAATGAAGAATGAGATGAGGGAATCAATATTGCATTAAAGAAACGAACAAGTGAAGACTTTGATAATAAAATGAAGGAACGAATGCGATAAATTTAAATGAAGGAAAAACTAAAGAGCAATGGTGTTTATTGTATCCCGAGACGAGTTATATGTAGGAACCAGAACTGACCAAGGAAGCAGATTTTTTTTAATTAAATATGACCTTTTTTTCTTCTTGATAATAGAAATCCATAATGATTGATTTTATTGTTTATTAGACAGAACTGTATATCGATCTCCAGTCCCCGTCCGTCTCTGTTTTAATTAGACAGAAAGTAACATTACATTAATTATACGCGTTCTATGGTTATTGGGTAATACGTTTTCTAGTGACATATTGTCGTCCAGAATGAGTCCTTATTCGCTGCTGGTCAGCCGTGGACAGACATTTGTCATCAATTCTATTTGCAGCCACGTTCAGTGTTTAAGCTTCTGTAAATTGGAACTCGTGGGCTTTGTTAAACGATTATTTCCTTGCTGTGAACGGTAAAGCGACTAGCATTTCTATATTAACAGCCCAGATTTGTTGTGGATTGTGAGTAAAGTTAGCTGGTCCCTTCCTATTGGATGTGTGAGGGGAAGAACCGGGAAAATCCCATCGGAGATTGTCTAATTAACAACACGAAGCTGCAATCCATTTTATTTTTCGCGCTTTAGTTAAATAGCTTTTGATATAGAATCCAATTGTAGTTATTGAAGGAGACAGATTTGATAATATAAACCGACTTGCCAACAGAGGAACGTTTTACGATGGAAAATAAAAATCATTTCCACGGAAAGATAAGGACTGTGGAGGACGGGAGGAGTAGTTAGACTCGATATCCTTCTAATGCCACTCGTCGCTTGATTTCTGTATTGAAGAACCTTGGTGCCATGGTGATGTGACGAGATTGTCCGTTCGTTATTACGTTCATCTGTTTGTGTTTACTTGCCCGGGTCATCATCCGAGTCTTTATCAAACGTTATGGAGAGACTTGAGACACACCATCAACCCCAGACAGTGCGCTGGGGACAATTCAGGGAGAGACAATGTACAATAATTACGTAACGTAATCCTGTGTACGTACATTGTAACCAAATACTGTGTATTTAATCAAATACTGTGTACGTAACCAAATACTGTGTATTTAATCAAATACTGTGTACGTAACCAAATACTGTGTATGTAGCCAAATACTGTGTATGTAGCCAAATACTGTGTACGTAGCTAAATACTGTGAATGTAGCCAAATACTGTGTACGTAACCAAATACTGTGTACGTAGCCAATACTGTGTACGCAGCCAACCAATGTAAACGCAACCATGTAATATTACGTAATGTATTATCCTGGCACTATTTTCATGTTGACTTCAGGATATGTGATATATACACATGTATATGCCTTATACAGTAACCTGATACCGACTGACGAAAACTGCCCTGAAGCTGCAGTCAACTGACTGTAATGTGTTCGCATACATAGATTTTATTATGTCCAAGTTTCAAAAGGAAACCGTTTCAATAAATACCCGACATAAAAAAATCTCTCTCTATATATATATCTTTTAATAAGTTATAAATAAACAAATGACTAAAAGAAAGGGCAATAAGATTGGTTTGAATATTTCACAAATTTACAACAAACGGTTAAGATGAATGCAATGTTCATGTTAAATGGAAATATACTGGGAATAGTTATGGCAAACATCATGGTATGCTGACATGTTCGATATTCTATAACATACCTGTTGGTTTAGCTCTTACTACCCAGTCTCAAATTTTGAGAACGTTTTATTACCTCGATGTGACCAATACTCCCATAGCAGAAGACGCTTACCAGGGACACGTACTGTATAGTTGGAAGTTTTCGCGAGAGATTTAATTTCGCTACATTCGCTGTCATTAAATATAGCGCTAAAATAAATACACAATAAACATTTATTATTTATACACGTGTTTATTCCAGAATGCTCACAAGTCGGTGTTGCGCGAAAATCAATACTCACACTAGTTCTGATTGGGACATCCGCGAAATATTAGCCCCGTGAATTTTAACCGCTATAGAGTTTTCAAATTGGATTTTTTCGGATTTGTTTACATGTCTGTATTCCACTGTTGTTCCTTTACGATATTGGTGATGAAGGTATTATATGTTGCTGAAAATTGGTGCATAAAGTATGTAATTCACATAGATATGTCTCGTGATTTCTTGATGAATGTTTAGACATGACGAATGGCAATATTGATCGTTGGTTTAGGATAATACAGATAGGGGTTTAACGTCGTGGCAACTGCAAGGGTCGTATGAGGAAGGGTGTCAAGGAGGCACCAAAAGTAAGAAAACAAAACACGGAAATCGCCCAAGACCCGGAAAGGGAGGAAGGAGGGTACACAATAAGTCGCCCATTACGGCATTCAGTGCGATACAACCGGTATAGTCTTTCCCGGAGAATTCAGAGAATTTCATTATCACTCAGGCACACTGTTATTTCCGCTCCTGGGCCAGGAGATATTGTATCAAACATTTAATGTGATGCTTTCACAGCTGTTTTTTGTGACAAAATAAAAAATGTCTAGGAATTTAGAAAGAATAACACACATTGGAAATTATTACTTAACATCATCTTATTAAAAGAAGAAAAAATCTATTAAAAAAATCATTAATTAGACATCATGAATTATTGAGCGGATACAAGTTGATACTGGTGTATTTATGTATGCTGAAGTTGAAGTAAAGCTATTACAACACGGACTATTTAGCTTTTGTTTTTTTCTTTTTCATTTCTCGTTTTTTTTTTTTTTTTTTTTTTCATTTTTGAGACCGATAACTTAAATTTCGGCCAGCAGTATCAAGATTAGAATACTTTATTTTTCTTTTGTTTTGGAATCTGTTTAGATAAGAGGTTAAATTGGGGTCAATGGTATTATTGAAGTTAACAAAAAATACAGAAGACACAATCACGTTATCTTTGTTTGTTTAAACGTTGACCTGTAATCAATGTCTACGTTTTGTACTTCCTGTGTCCGCTATTTTTCATTTCCGGTTTTGACAGTTAAACATTTTCATATCACATCACGACTGCTCCTTTCAGATAACGTACGTACACTTGTGAAGTGATAAATGCACGATTTTTTGTCTGCTGTGTGTAGAAAAAGAATCGGTCACGGTGAATTAAATCAAATGTTGCACACTACTGCAAAATGACGGCTAATCATCTCCCCTTAAGGCGGTCAGCGGTCAAAAGTTATCGCCCGTCTGATGACGTCAAAATATCCTACTCCCAGGGTAAGAAATAAACTTGTTGTAAACAATACAGTTCGCATTATCTTAAAATACAGTGAATTGACTATTAAGCTTTGATTTTACGCGCGACAGCATTATGATACAAATGTACGTTAAACGTAGCGATGATAGTCTAGATAAAGCTTGATATTTAAAAAAAAAAAAAAAGGATATCAACTAAAATTTGTCGTTAGGTGTCAGTTAGCCCGAGTTTCCTCTGGCCCTGTCAACATGTCTGGTGTACATGGTGACAGGGCCAGAGAAAACTCGGGCTAAGTGTCAGTTAAAGAAATCAAACTTGATATTGATAACTCTTCTATATAATCTTTGTATTTTAGAGACTCCTTAAATACATTGGTGTAGTCTGCTGTCAGTATGTAGCGGAGATGACTGTCAACTGTGTACAGGTCAATGCATTGTAGCGAGAGGGTTATTTGAACCATGTATTAAACTCTAGTTGTTGTGTGGAGTAAAACATTCGTGTAGAGTAAAACTGTTGTATGGAGTAAAGCTGTTGTGTGGAGTATAACTGTTGTGTGGAGTATAACTGTTGTGAAGAGGTAAACTGGTGTATGGAGTATAACTGTTGTGTGGAGTAAAACATTCGTGTAGAGTAAAAGTGTTGTGTGGAGTAAAACTGTTGTGTAGAGTAAAACTGTTGTGTGGAGTAAAACTGGTGTGTGGAGTAAAAGTGTTGTGTAAAGTTAAACTGTTATGTGGAGTAAAAGTGTTGTGTGGAGTAAAACATTCGTGTAGAGTAAAACTGTTGTGTGGAGTAAAACATTCGTGTAGAGTAAAACTGTTGTGTGGATTAAAACTGGTGTGTGGAGTAAAACATTCGTGTAGAGTAAAACTGTTGTATGGAGTAAAGCTGTTGTGTGGAGTAAAAGTGTTGTGTGGAGTATAACTGTTGTGTGGAGTATAACTGTTGTGTGGAGTAAAACTGTTGTGTGGAGTATAACTGTTGTGTTGAGTATAACTGTTGTGTGGAGTAAAACTGTTGTGTGGAGTATAACTGTTGTGTGGAGTAAAACTGTTGTGTGGAGTATAACTGTTGTGTGGAGTAAAACTGTTGTGTGGAGTATAACTGTTGTGTTGAGTATAACTGTTGTGTGGAGTAAAACTGTTGTGTGGAGTATAACTGTTGTGTGGAGTAAAACTGTTGTGTGGAGTATAACTGTTGTGTGGAGTAAAACTGTTGTGTGGAGTATAACTGTTGTGTTGAGTATAACTGTTGTGTGGAGTAAAACTGTTGTGTGGAGTATAACTGTTGTGTTGAGTAAAACTGTTGTGTAGAGTAAAACTGTTGTGTGGAGTATAACTGTTGTGTGGAGTAAAACTGTTGTATGGAGTAAAGCTGTTGTGTGGAGTAAAACGTTTATGTGGAGTAAAACTGTTATGTGGAGTAAAACTGTTGTGTGCAGTAAAACGTTTATGTGGAGTAAAACTGTTGTGTGCAGTAAAACGTTTATGTGGAGTAAAACTGTTATGTGGAGTAAAACTGTTGTGTGGAGTAAAACTGTTATGTGGAGTAAAAGTGTTGTGTTGAGTAAAACATTCGTGTAGAGTAAAACTGTTGTATGGAGTAAAACTGTTGTGTGGAGTAAAACTGTTGTATGGAGTTAAACTGTTGTGTAGAGTTAAATTGTTGTGTGGAGTAAAAGTGTTGTGTTGAGTAAAACGTTTATGTGGAGTAAAAGTGTTGTGTGGAGTAAAACTGTTATGTGGAGTAAAAGTGTTGTGTGGAGTAAAACTGTTATGTGGAGTAAAAGTGTTGTGTGCAGTAAAACGTTTATGGGGAGTAAAACTGTTGTGTGGAGTAAAACTGTTGTGTGAAGTAAAACTGTTATGTGGAGTAAAACTGTTATGTGGAGTAAAACTGTTGTGTGGAGTAAAACTGTTGTATGGAGTAAAACTGTTGTGTGGAGTAAAACTGTTGTGTGGAGTAAAAGTGTTGTGTGGAGTAAAAGTGTTGTGTGGAGTAAAACTGTTGTGTGGAGTATAACTGTTGTGTGGAGTAAAACTGTTGTGTGGAGTAAAACTGTTGTGTGGAGTAAAAGTGTTGTGTGGAGTAAAACTGTTATGTGGAGTAAAACTGTTGTGTGGAGTAAAAGTGTTGTGTGGAGTAAAACTGTTATGTGGAGTAAAACTGTTGTGTGCAGTAAAACTGTTGTGTGGAGTAAAACTGTTGTGTGGAGTAAAACTGTTGTGTGGAGTAAAACTGTTGTGTGGAGTAAAAGTGTTGTGTGCAGTAAAACGTTTATGTGGAGTAAAAATGTTGTGTTGAGTAAAACGTTTATGTGGAGTAAAACTGTGTGGAGTAAAAGTGTTGTGTGGAGTAAAAGTGTTGTGTGGAGTAAAACTGTTGTGTGGAGTAAAAGTGTTGTGTGGAGTAAAACTGTTGTGTGGAGTAAAACTGTTGTGTGGAGTAAAAATGTTGTGTGCAGTAAAAATGTTGTGTTGAGTAAAACGTTTATGTGGAGTAAAACTGTGTGGAGTAAAAGTGTTGTGTGGAGTAAAACTGTTATGTGGAGTAAAAGTGTTGTGTGTTGTAAAGCTGTCTTGACTGTCGTGTGAAATAAAACTGTTGTGTGGAGTAAAACTGTTCGTGGAGTAAATTTCAGAACTTTCGTGGGTCATTTCTGTCATTTTGTCTTTTAAACTTTAATACCCGCGAAATGACGCCAGGGGACTTAAAGCGAAAAGTGTTTTCGTCTTTTAGTCTTCAAGTTTTGGCGGGTTTTCGTCTTTTCGTTTTTTAGCTTTGAGCAGTTTTCTTTCCGTTTTTTTTTGCCAGGTATCTTTTCGCCGGCTACAAAGTGAAAAGATGCAATGGCAGATACACGCCGCTATACAAAACAAACCATGATTGAACCAAAACAAAAAGGTGTATTATTATCATTTTTTGTTTGTTTGTTTGTTTGTTTGTTTGTTTGTCTGTCTGTTGTTTTTTGTTTTTGTTTTTTGTTTTTCGGTGTTTTGAATGTGAAATAGTGTTGGAGGCTTAAGCAATACTCGACAAAATAGCGAAACACTGAGAGATAATAAAACAAGAGAGAAAGAGATACCTCGCAATTAAGTATGTAATGTGATAGAGTACAGTAAAATAACTTCATTCTTCTGGCGTGCTACAGTCCTAATGAATTACAGAATACAGGGTATTGATAATACCTCTAAAATATTATCATACACATGGAAGTCGTCTATACCTCACTAAAGGAAATGAAAGCGTTTTCCTCAATCCAATTCACCTTGCATAATTCTATTTTCAATTTTCTAATGTCTTCCTTGTTAATGCACGTGCGTATTAAATATCGATCGATATGCGCCGAATGAAGGCATTACGCGTGACAATGGTGTTGGATATCCTGTGTCGTGATCATCTGTATTTTGTCTTCTCCAAAATAAATCCTCACGATCGAAGTGTACAACCAAACATTGCTATAACGCTAACAATTTTAATATTGACCTATAATTTGATCAATTCATCATCAGAAACATTATATTTCTTCTCCATTGAGTTATTTTCCTGTCAGACATCTGTTAGACATGACATCAATGAGGCCTAAAATTACAACTAGCTGTTCGAAATACGCATCAGTCACGTTTGACCTCTTCATGGGGTTAAATACCTGGACCAATACCATAGTGACAGAAAACGGTTCGCCCTTTACCGCAAGGAAACACTTTTCTAAAGTTGAAGGAATAATTGTAATTTTAAGTTAATTTATATTCTTCCCGATCTCCTGTCCCAATTTTATTTATTTTTTACTTTTATTGTAGTTTTGTTTTTCTCGTACTCAATGATTGCCCTCCACGGATCCTGCGTTTTGCGCTCAATTTTCTTTCTTTCCTTGATTGTATAATGTTATTATAGATTGTTAATACCAAAATTGCAACCTAACTCGCTGTATAAGTAATAAAATGAAAATACTTTTCCCATGATTTAATTTGGATGTCAGGTCGGGAAAACACCATATTTGGAAGTAAACAGACAATCACGTGACAAACACGATACCGAAACACAAACACATACATAGTTTGGTCACATGTACGTGTTCACTGTACACTAGCTCACGTGTTTTGTGCAATTCAGAGAGAATACCCACAGGACGCACTTTTAATTGAGACATCGGACATTGGAGTGACATCTGTTAAATATAGGTACAGCTCTTTATTAGGTTTTCTTTTCACCGTCGTTTTTTTGTTTTTTGCATTTCAAGTAAAAAAAAAAAAAAAATAAGAAAAAAAAATGTTTACGGGACAGGTACTCACCTGTTCTTTTTTTTCTTTCTAAACAAATTTCTCCTTCTTAATGTCTCATTTGACATTTCCTTACCATTGGCTTTAGCTGATCGTTCGCCCCTGTGATGAGGACTTTGGGCTCTGTCCACTGGTCGAGACACACAATGGTAATACATGTTATGATGTACTCCGCGCAGCATTTTGGGAGAGAGACGACTGGATCGTCCGTAGTCAGTATAATGTGACCGGGTGTGGTACCCTGCTGGGTGTCTTCAGAATGGCTCTGTGAGGTCGCGCTATCAAAGGTTAAGGAGACCGATCACAAAATTACTGGAGTAACCTCTCAAAATACTCTCATCACATCTTTAGATCTTGGACATGGGTAAGGTCTTCCTTAAATGATCAATATTACCGTACTGTACACTTCAATTAAATAAACAAATTATAAATTTTATTGTTCCTAAATTTGAAAAAAACGCCAAAGCGTTTGCATTAAGTAAAGTAAGTAAGTTAAGTAAGGCAAATAATATTCATATACGCAGATAATGGTAATCAGGTCAAATTAACTGTCGAATTTATCAGACTTAGTTGATGCTTGTAAATACAATATGATTGAATACCAGTTAATCAATATTATATAATCCATCTCATTCAATGTTTCAATTACATTGCATAAATGATATACACATTTATAACCTTTTCATTAAAATGATCAACCAAACAACATAATGTCAATTACGATCGGGGCTTGAATGGGATGCACATGTATATATATAATATGTATCGGCAGTTGGTTGGAAATTCGTGACAAGGCCCTTTGGGGCCAACTTAATAGCCACCTTTTGATGCCATTTTCATTGAAACGTTATATCGCAGGCACATTGGCATGCCATGTACATCATACTGATACGAGAATGTCATGTCAAAGGCACATTCACATGGCATCTCTCCAAGTCCATTAAATTGACGCTGAAATGTCATGTCACGGGCACATTGGGCATGACATATCTCCAAGTCCATTGTACTTACACAGGAATGTCATGTCACGGACACATTGGGCATGACATAAATCTGTTTTTGGTATCTCCAAGTCCATTGTGCTTACACAGGAATGTCATGTCACGGACACATTGGGCATGACATAAATCTGTTTTTGGTATCTCCAAGTCCATTAAACTTACACTGGAATGTCATGTTACAGGCACATTTGTATGACAAATATTCCGGTCATATATAATGACAGCGGAATGTCAAGAAGCAGACACATTGGCATGACGTATCTCTAGGTCCATTATAATTACACAGACACATTGGCATGACGTATCTCTAGGTCCATTATACTGACCACGGAATGGACTTGATAACTTTTCTTCGGCACCTTTGTGCAGTTAGAGCGTCAAACAGGAAACTTTCAATGACTGATATGCAAGGGCCACGGGATGGAATCCATAAAAATTCTTTTTTTAGGGGCGAATGCTCAATGGAGGGATAACAGCGGGACAGTGTCAAAGGAAGGAAAATGCGTTGTTTATTAAATCAAGAGAATACCTACATTACACGAAACCGTGATTCTAACTTAAACTAGACAAGGAAAATTACGAACAAAAATATAGATCTGCATGAAGAACCCTGAAAAAAGGAGAATACGACCAGGTGTTCCAGTAGATCAAGCGTCTTCTGCTGTGCCGACGTCATCCGCCATACAATTATAGGTCAGGTCACAGGCGCTTGCACAGAAAATGCGATTTTCAAAAAAAAAAAAAAAAAAAAAAAAAAAATTGATATGACAGTGGTATGTGTAATCTAAAAAAAATTGATATGACAGTGGCATGTGTAATCTACAGATTACACATACCACTGTCATATCAATTTTTTTTTTTTTTTTTTTTTTGAAAATCGCATTTTCTATGCAAGCGCCTGTGGTCAGGTCCGTGCTAAGTTACATCCTCACAGTGAGAGTTAGGTTGGTGACAACGGAACCATCAGGGATATCAACAAACATCGAACACGTCTCACTTGATACGAACCCAAATTAGATCGCAGAAAGTAAAGAAACGTTTAGATTCCGATTACGAACTTTAAAAGGTAAAAAAAGTCGTACAAACTATAGCTATAAAGCTTGTAAAAAATTAAAAACATACTTCTGAATCTTTTGGTGTTCTTCTTAGCGGAGTATGACATTGTAACTTTGTTAAGAAAATTCCCTGTTGTAAAAAAAGTTAAGAAAGAAAATAGTGTAGATTAAATTTTATATAAAAGCTTCAGAACATATTTTAATTTAAAGTTGTTTTGAAGCATGTTTTACAAATATTTTCATTATTGTTTACAACATAATCAATATCAGCATAATTAAATTGAATATCAGTGTGTCGTTGATTAATATTATTTGAAATGAGTAGGCTTCAGGCTTCAGTTTTTGTTGAATTAAATTTTACAAGTTTGAAGGTCGTCATTATATTGTTTAATTAATTAGGTTATTGATTTTCAAGATGAATTGCCAGAATAAAAATTATTTTTCTATGGAAAACACACTGGAAAGTCTCCTATGTTACGGTTTCCATGCAGATCCCTGACGTCCACAAGTATTCGTTGTTCTGACCATTACGTTGACAGATATGTGCCATTTTATTGTCCTGATTATAACAATAAATATCGTCTTTTCAAACCGATAACAATTTTTTTTCACGGAACGAAAAAACGAAACATGTTTTGCGAAATAACGAATAAAAAATAGTTGATGTGTAGTGACCCGGCATATTCCACCTCGCTGTTTATTGTTAATGTTCAGGTTTGTTTTAGTATTGTTTAACTAACGTCGAGTCAACAACAATGGTCATTTAAGGACGAACGGTCTTCTCTGTGTGCGAGATGCATGTGTGTAGGGTATGTGTGTATTTGGAAGCTGTGATATGTTTGTGTTTGTCTGCTGATATCGCGGAGGTGATGTCAACTTAAAGTGCTACCTCACTAAAGCATTCTGCCGAAGACACCCAGCAGGACACCCCACCTACCCGGTCACATTATACTGACAATGGGCGAACCATTCGTCCCACTCCTAATATGCTGAGCGGTTAACAGGAGTAGTAACTACCATTTTTATAGACTCTGGTATGTCTCGGTCAGAGGACAGAACCTAAACCCTCCGACACAGGGGCGAACGTTCAACCTAAGGCCAAAAGTGAGACAATGTCAACGAGATGTTAGGAAGAAGAAAGTATTAAGGAAGAAGAGAACGGGCATGATCCCAAATTTAGTCGCCTTTTACGATCTTGTTAAACGCTGACTTCAAGGCAGTCCCATTTGAATCACCTATTTTAATTGTGGTGACTTTCGTAAAGAAATACGGAACAAAAGCGTTTCTTCGTCTCCAGCCCATGCTCATATCATTCTGTACGGGAACAACGGGAATAGAATAATAAAGGTACCGTGACTGTCGTAAGTATGAGGTAATTTTATTAGTCAAAATGTTCCGTTCTACAGCAAGGTAGCGAAAAAATCTACCTGTTTTCAACTGCAACTGTTTGGGGGCTCAGAAGAAATCATAACACACTCGTTAAACTCATGATAACTTTACGAGGGAACTGATTCAATGTACAGCACAGGCACTGTAAAACGAAAATAATGGAGTGAAACTGCATCATGCAGTCATCAATGATGCTTGGAGCTAAAAGTTTGGGAAACCAGGAGGGAAATAGAAGGGGAGCTTAGAACCACAGAGCTGTACATTGAGTCAGTTCCCTCGTAAGGCTACGTGACCGAAGGGTCACTAGTTCGAGTACTGGCACGGGCACTGTATTGTATCCTTGTATACTTTGCTCTGTTGTGTTCCAGTCGACTCAGCTGTTAATGAGTACGTGGTTGGGATGTACATCAGATGTCGTGTGTAAACTGTTAGCGCCGAAATGGCAGCTCCGGGTGTACGCTCCCCTGGGAGCGAAGAAAGACATTGGTTGGTTACTAAAAGCCCAATGATCACGGACTATAATCTGTGATCCGCTTTGAGACGGCTATGTTACTGTGATATAGCGGTATGTTAAACTCCAAGTTATCATTATTATTAATATCAATTATACTAAACATTCACGTGTATGTAATTTGTACATTAATGTGTAATATTTATTTCTTCCACTACGCTGATACAAATACATGTATAAAAGAACTGTATGGATAGACTCCTTGTTTTAATGATAACGAACCTGGGGAAGAACTAAATTCAATTTTCTATCGATTCGGCTAGTCTTGTCTTAAGGGACATGCTGATCAATTGAAGTGGTGCATTGATTGACAACCACGTTCTCAATTATTGATTGGTTAATTCGTAACAAAGTGGAACTCTCCGAAGTGAAAACCAAAATAGGTGTCGGAACCGGTGACTCCTGCCAACTCAACAGTTATTTCTAGAATGTAATCGGATTCAAAATCGCATGTGCCAATTAAAGTTTTCGGGTTAAAGATCAATTATTCACATACTGCTGTACTCAGTTAGAAATACATCGATATTTCATCAGAAAACTGTCGATGTCTCGTCGACTACGAGACGTTGCTAGCGACCTTCCTGACATGGAACATACAACTATTTTCCCTTCTGACCATTTTTAAACGAGTTCGGAAATTTGATAAAAACAAAAACATGGTTTCAGTGTACTTCAACAGACGAGAATATTCGATTCTCTTAGTGGCGATAAAATATTAATTCCGAAGTATTCGATATAGTTAAGATAAGTACACAGGGTATCCATATAGTACAGTATGTATAGAAAGACTGTCTCGGCTTGTCGTTCATCTGTCTATGGGATAGAGGAACTAGAGGTTTAGTTTTATGTTATTTAACCTCCTATTAACAGCCAGGGTCATTTAAGAACGTACCAGAGTTCTGAGGTGGAGAAAAGCCAGAGTACCCGGAGAAAAAAAAAACAACGGCCTGCGGTCAGTACCAGGAAATTGCCACACGTGGGTTTCGAACTCGCGAACCAGAGTTCATGGGCTAGTGATAAAGTGCCGGGACCCCCAATCGGGAACCGTCGGCACTTTCCGTCGTTTACGGAAAGTGCCGACGGTTCACAATTGTCGGGACACCATAACCACTCGGCCACCTCGGTCCCTATACCGAATATAAGATTGACTTAGAATTTTGTGAATTTAAACTTATAAGGATGTGACACCAATAATGAATGCGTAGGATTGCTCACGAATACTGTATAACAGACGAGACGATTCCACAAACCTACTGACTGACTACATCTTACTTAGATGGAAAAAAGGGAAATATTCGTAAATAAACTTAACTTTTGGCTCATTATACACCACCAAATTCTGATCTTTTTTCCAATTGTACTGTACTACAGAACTACTTTCAAGATGACATGAATTTCTCCATTAGCGGTCACTGCAACCAGAACTTTTCTTCTTTGTGTTGTGTTATATTGAACGTAAATAAATGGTGGATTTGTGAAACTTGATATGTTTGTGTAAAGTTTTCATAGTTTGTATTGATTAATATTATCTATTTCGGCTCTTTGATTACTACTCGACACAACAAGCGAGTGCTGCATCTGTTAACAAAAGAAACCTGAATCAAGTTTATACCCATATGGCAATAACGGAGTATATGATGAGTATTATAATATCTTACACAGAGTACATGATCAGAATCATAATTATTATACAGAGTGCATGGTCAGTATCATAATTATCACACAGAGTACATGGTCAGTATCATAGTTATCACACACAGAGTACATGGTCAGTATCATAGTTATCATACACAGGGTACATGGTCAGTATCATACTTATTATACACAGAGTGCATGGTCAGTATCATACTTATTATACAGAGTACATGGTCAGTATCATAATTATCATACAAAGTTTTGAATTTGTACAGAAAGACAATGATGTATTCATCTTTCTTAATCCTTATTTACTTTTTCAGGCGGTGTATCCTCAGCTGCGGATACTAACCAAACTGATTTACAATCACCACCACCTTCACCAGCAGCTCACCACGAAATCACCACAGGGAATCTTTATCATCGACCAGTCCGAACGTGTTGTCTGTAAACTTTCAACTAGGATAAGAGCAAAAAATACAACAGGACGTGTGGAAATGTATAATGTAATTACGGTATATATACATATGTATTGGTGTCGCTCTTAGTTCTTACGTTCGATAAACTTTAATGACCTTTGGGACTTTTCAATATATGACCGTTTGGCGCCATTTTGAATTATCACGTTATAACGGCCTCATATGTGTGTTGCCTCTTCTAAACACGCATTTTGCAGTTTGACATTTCTTGCATACAGATTATTGAATTCTGCCTGGAACAACACTTATTAATGGAAAGAGAAGTCGCGTTTTCACCAGTCACGTGCACGCACGCACTTCAGCACGCGATATAACTCTAACCTATTGCCTATATATTTCACTTATGTCATCGCAGAAGTTCCAAAGCCCGTTGATCATGATCAAAACGTCTTTGAGTTTGACAAGCTCGGTTATAAAACATGTAATGTACGACCAATGAATGCTTATTTGGTATATAGTATGATGCAGCATGCTAACTCTTAATTTTAAATGCGAAATATATTTGTTATTTTCAGAAATATTACGACATGGAAGTGTCAATCGTGTATTAAACCACTGTACATTTACATATTAAACGTTGTTTTTATCTTAGCACTTCTGGTTTTTTTATTTTACAATAAATTATGATTGCGCAATATATAGTTTGTATTCCTGTATTTCAGTCACGACACATTATAAATATATCAATCTATTAACATGCCATATTTCGCTAAAATTTAGTGTACAAAAATAAACAATCTGTCCTCAACAAACCATTGACTATATGAATACATGTAGTATCAATCTGCGAATTATTCTAAGATGTTGACTGAGTGGTCGATCGCAACATCTCGGCAGATTCCGTCAAGGCTCGTTTGAAGTCGAGCCTTCACGGGATTTGCCGAGCTGCTGCGATTGACCAAATAACCGTTCAGAAGGTGCAATGGCATTGGAAACGTACAGTTATAACTGATATAACATACAGTAAATTTGGAACTTAGTCAACCAGCTTTCAATATTACGGAAATTTCATTTTAGAAAAGCTCGGATTAAACGTTTCATATGAATACGAAGGGGGGGGGGGGGGGCTGCGTAACATTACGACACCGTTCTTTCTTTCTACATGTATGATAAACACATTTTTTCTTATCAATGTGTTTGCAATAAAGACTCGGTAAATGCCCCCTCCAACCCCCGCCCCCATCAATTGAAAGGTGTGAAATTGGAATAGAATTATCACTGGAACGAGGAATAGTGTTTCTACGTATTATCAGACTTTGGGCATTAGATACTTCTTGTATACAGTCCCTAAAACCAGCAGTTTGCATGGGAAACAAATGCCGCTGTATATATAAGACTCATGTCGGCATGGTCATAGGGGTTTTAGATTGCGTACAGGAGCTGATACGGAGGACGCAACAGTGCAAACGACACACAATACAAGTGTATTGTTGTTTGCCTATCTAGACCAAGCACATTGTGGACACGACATCTCTTCAACCGTGCAATAGAGATATTTCAGGTCTTGTGAAAACTTCGGATTCGTCCGGTCTTCGGTTTCATTTGAGATTCTACCGGTCACCCTCCGGATAGATCCCTGTAAAACTTTGATACGCAACTGTCCTAACTAATCTGCTTTCTCGTTAACCTATTAATAATATACACCAACGAAATAAGGCTGAGTCATAGGTAACACCGCGGCATCCTACGTGAGGATTATCAAGGTTACGTTATACCGATTGTGCTTTTTAATATATTTGTAAATTCATTTAAGTTAAAATGTCTCAATAACAACCACTTACCACATGATCTACTTTGACACCGTCAAATGTGCTTTTTGTACATTATCGAGGTTGTGTCCTAGATCACGTCTGTTCGTTATGGATCCGTGTTTCGAACGAAGCATACCGAGGTTAGTAATATTTGACACGTCGATCCCTTTGTTACTTGTAGGTTGGTTATGTAAGTCAACACATTTTAAAGGAGAAGGTCGTGCAGGTGTTCTACGTGGTATAACAACGGCACTTTTGAATAGGATGTGCACGGACGAAGGTGATTACAGACCATGAACACCCTTGCACGTGATTAAGAGATAAAAATACAAACAAAAGAACCTGCACGTTTACACACATTATACTTGAACTCACGAAAGATAAAATGGTGCTGCGGTTCATAACAGAGAATCAAGTCTGAAAAGTGAAATAAAAAGAAAATTATTATGTAGACTCAATGTTTTTTTTTTTTTTTTTTTTTGTAAGTTTGGTCAGTATAGATTTGAAAAAAAATCTTTTGGATTACTGACATTTCAAAGTTACTTTATTGTCATATACAAATGTACTTATATTTTACGTTATTACTGAAATAAGTTAATATATGTGGTAGTTCTGTGATGGTGAAGTGTCAACACAAATTATGGTTCTAGAATAGCCTGACATCCCCTACACGTGATAGTTTTTTCTGCGTTTGAATGTCCCGCCAAAATATAGCTCGCCCTGCGTCTGGCGGAAGCTGTGTAAGACAAACATCGATACCATCCGACAATAACTTAGAGTGTCCATAAAATGCTCTCAGGCCATCATCCTGACCAAACGGAAGAAAGAATCATCCGATTGCAATATGTCCGCATTGTTTGCCAAAGTTTGATTCTAATCTGGTTGCTTCACCTTCGCCCATTAAACAGATTTAAAATATACTTACCAAGCAGTGTTGGTATACCTTAGTGGCCCCGTGAGAGTTGTCGAGGCCAAGAACATGTGTCTGTTATTGCGAGTCCGTTGAATAATACATGTCAAATCAAGATGGCCGCGCCAGTCTGTATACATCAACTGATGTAACAATAGCTGTTATAAAACGCAATAGGGATAATGCTTTAGGTACAAGACAATGAAATACCAGTCTACAAAGTGACAAACATCTAGTCTGACTACAGCTTGGCTTTTTTGTTTTTTTTGTTTGTTTTTTGTTTGTTTTTGTTTTACTGGATTTTTTTTTTTTTTTTTTTTTAATTTCGTTTACTCTATAACCTTACTTGTAATATTGAATGTGTAAACTTTTATTCTATCTGATACATTTGAACCAACAAACACATTCGTGGACGTTTTATTCCTTGTTTTATTTTAGTTTCTTTAATCTCTGTTAGCATATGTTCAATCAAAAGCGTGTACACTTTTAATTGAATTAGTTATGTTTGTTCAGAGCCAACAGATATGTTCTCGGATATTATTTAATTGTTTAAGACCAAATCTCGAATGTCGGTCATAACAGTAGTCATTATCTTGTGACATTCGTCTGTCTCATCAGTAGTCATTATCTGGAGACATTCGTCTGTCTCATCAGTTGTCATTATCCGGGGACATTCGTCTGTCTCATCAGTAGTCATTATCTGGTGACATTCGTCTGTCTCATCAGTAGTCATTATCTGGTGACATTCGTCTGTGTCATCAGTAGTCATTATCTGGTGACATTCGTCTGTCCCATCAGTAGTCATTATCTGGTGACATTCGTCTGTGTCATCAGTAGTCATTATCTGGTGACATTCGTCTGTCTCATCAATACTCATTATCTGGTGACATTCGTCTGTGTCATCAGTAGTCATTATCTGGAGACATTCGTCTGTCTCATCAGTAGTCATTATCCTGTGACGTTCGTCTGTCTCATCAGTAGTCAGTATCCGGAGACATTCGTCTGTGTCATCAGTAGTCATTATCCGGTGACATTCGTCCGTCTCATCAGTAGTCATTATCCGGTGACATTCGTCTGTCTCATCAGTAGTCATTATCCGGTGACATTCGTCTGTCTCATCAGTAGTCATTATCCGGTGACATTCGTCTGTCTCATCAGTAGTCATTATCCGGTGACATTCGTCTGTCTCATCAGTGAAGTCATTATCCGGTGACATTCGTCTGTCTCATCAGTAGTCATTATCCGGTGACATTCGTCTGTCTCATCAGTAGTCATTATCCGGTGACATTCGTCTGTCTCATCAGTAGTCATTATCCGGTGACATTCGTCTGTCTCATCAGAAGTCATTATCCGGTGACATTCGTCTGTCTCATCAGTAGTCATTATCCGGTGACATTCGTCTGTGTCATCAGAAGTCATTATCCGGTGACATTCGTCTGTGTCATCAGAAGTCATTATCCGGTGACATTCGTCTGTGTCATCAGTAGTCATTATCTGGTGACATTCGTCTGTGTCATCAGTAGCCATTATCTGGTGACATTCGTCTGTGTCATCAGTAGTCATTATCTGGTGACGTTGGTCTGTCTCATCAGTAGTCATTATCTGGTGACATTCGTCTGTCTCATCAGTAGTCATTATCTGGTGACATTCGTCTGTGTCATCAGTAGTCATTATCTGGTGACATTCGTCTGTGTCATCAGTAGTCATTATCTGGTGACATTCGTCTGTGTCATCAGTAGTCATTATCTGGTGACATTCGTCTGTCTCATCAGTAGTCATTATCTGGTGACGTTCGTCTGTCTCATCAGTAGTCATTATCTGGTGACATTCGTCTGTCTCATCAGTAGTCATTATCTGGTGACATTCGTCTGTCTCATCAGTAGTCATTATCCGGTGACATTCGTCTGTCTCATCAGTAGTCATTATCTGGTGACATTCGTCTGTCTCATCAATAGTCATTATCCGGTGACATTCGTCTGTCTCATCAGTAGTCATTATCCGGTGACAATCGTCTGTCTCACCAGCAAGTCATTATCCGGTGACATTCGTCTGTCTCATCAGTAGTCATTATCCGGTGACATTCGTCTGTCTCATCAGTAGTCATTATCTGGTGACATTCGTCTGTCTCATCAGTAGTCATTATCTGGTGACATTCGTCTGTCTCATCAGTAGTCATTATCCGGTGACATTCGTCCGTTTCATCAGTAGTCATTATTTGGTGACATTCGTCTGTCTCATCAGTAGTCATTATTTGGTGACATTCGTCTGTCTCATCAGTAGTCATTATCCGGTGACATTCGTCTGTCTCATCAGTAGTCAGTATCCGGTGACATTCGTCTGTCTCATCAGTAGTCATTATCTGGTGACATTCGTCCGTCTCATCAGTAGTCATTATCCGGTGACATTCGTCTGTCTCATCAGTAGTCATTATCCGGTGACATTCGTCTGTCTCATCAGTAGTCAGTATCTGGTGACATTCGTCTGTCTCATCAGTAGTCAGTATCCGGTGACATTCGTCTGTTTCATCAATAGTCATTATCCGGTGACATTCGTCTGTCTCATCAGTAGTCATTATTTGGTGACATTCGTCTGTCTCATCAGTAGTCAGTATCCGGTGACATTCGTCTGTCTCATCAGTAGTCATTATCTGGTAACATTCGTCTGTGTCATCAGTAGTCATTATCCGGTGACATTCGTCTGTCTCATCAGTAGTCTTTATCTGGTGTAATTCGTCTGTCTCATCAGTAGTCATTATCTGGTGACATTCGTCCGTCTCATCAGTAGTCATTATTCGGTGACATTCGTCTGTCTCATCAGTAGTCAGTATCCGGTGACATTCGTCCGTCTCATCAGTAGTAATTATCCGGTGACATTCGTCTGTATCATCAGTAGTCATTATCTGGTGACATGCATCTGTCTCATCAGTAGTCATTATCTGGTAACATTCGTCTGTGTCATCAGTAGTCATTATCCGGTGACATTCGTCTGTCTCATCAGTAGTCTTTATCTGGTGTAATTCGTCTGTCTCATCAGTAGTCATTATCTGGTGACATTCGTCCGTCTCATCAGTAGTCATTATTCGGTGACATTCGTCTGTCTCATCAGTAGTCAGTATCCGGTGACATTCGTCCGTCTCATCAGTAGTAATTATCCGGTGACATTCGTCTGTATCATCAGTAGTCATTATCTGGTGACATGCATCTGTCTCATCAGTAGTCATTATCTGGTGACATTCGTCTGTGTCATCAGTAGTCATTATCTGGTGACATTCGTCCGTCTCATCAGTAATCATTATCTGGTGACATTCGTCTGTGTCATCAGTAGTCATTATCTGGTGACGTTGGTCTGTCTCATCAGTAGTCATTATCCGGTGACATTCGTCTGTCCCATCAGTAGTCATTATCCGGTGACATTCGTCTGTCTCATCAGTAGTCATTATCCGGTGACATTCGTCTGTCTCATCAGTAGTCATTATCCGGTGACATTCGTCTGTCTCATCATTCGGTGACATTCGTCTGGGTCATTAGTTGTCATTATCCGGTGACATTCGTCCGTCTCATATGTCGTCATTATCTGGTGACATCCGTCTGTCTCATCAGTAGTCATTATCTGGTGACATTCGTCTGTCTCATCAATAGTCATTATCCGGTGACATTCTTCTGTCTCATCAATAATCAGTATCCAGTGACATTCGTCTGTTTGATCAGTAGTCATTATCTGGTGACATTCGTCCGTCTCATCAGTAGTCATTATCTGGTGACATTCGTCCGTCTCATCAGTAGTCATTATCCGGTGACATTCGTCCGTCTCATCAGTAGTCATTATTTGGTGACATTCGTCTGTCTCATCAGTAGTCGTTATCTGGTAATATTCGTCCGTTTCATCAGTAGTCATTATCCGGTGACATTCGTCTGTCTCATCAGTAATCGTTATCTGGTGACATTCGTCTGTCTCATCAGTAGTCATTATCCGGTGACATTCGTCTGTCTCATCAGTCGTCATTATCCGGTGACATTCGTCTGTCTCTTCAATAGTCATTATCTGGTGACATTCGTCTGTCTCATCAGTAGTCAATATTTGGAGACATTCGTCTGTCTCATCAGTAGTCATTATCCTGGTGACATTCGTCTGTCTCATCAATAGTCATTATCTGGTGGACATTCGTCTGTCTCATCAGTAGTCATTATCTGGTGACATTCGTCCGTCTCATCAGTGAAGTCATTATCCGGTGACATTCGTCTGTCTCATCAGTAGTCATTATCTGGCGGTAATACTACATTGGACGCGTTGCTCCACATTTCCGCTATTGTTTGATATCCACTTTCTAACTTCTGACTCTTGTTGGGCTTATTCTGCTGACGGACGTTCGGAATTCATCAAATATCAAATATCAAATTGACCGGGATTTTATTTTGTCACGGAGAGGAAGTAACGGCAATGTGATTACGTATATCGAAAAAGGATACGTTTCGATTTCCTTAGAGCGTCTGATAATTGCATCGCGTGACGTTCCGAGAGCCTGGGCAAGAGCCCGTCTAAATGTCTTACATTGCATTTGTAACTCGGCACTGTGGGGAAAAGCTTGGTGATATTTTACATTTTCTCGGGTGTCCCATTTCCTGTGTCCAATATTAACTTGATAATGTCGTTAAGTTACATGAATTGTAATTGTATCTGTCCCTATGTTCTGTTGAATTATTGGTTCATATTCAGTGTGGACACAAAGTGGTCCGGACACCTCCGGGCATTGTTTCACAAATAAATAAATGTCCGGTTCCTAAAACCTTCACGTTCGGATTTTGAGTTTTTCCGGATCAATTAGAACCGGATTGACGACGACGACGACGACGACGACGACGACGACCGTCTGTCATCGTCGTTATTATACAGCCATTAAAATATTGATGTAGAAGCAATCAGTTTATTAGCCTCGAGTTCGAAATGTCTGAAGGAGATGAAAAATATATAGTGGATGAGAGTTATGGCCCTCGCATTCCGAGTGTCTGCATGTAAAAGAGATGACAATATCGAGAGGGTTTGTAGATGTTTACAATTAAATGTTGTATCATTATTCATCCTAATAAACGGGATTGTCTCGTAAAGATGAAGTAGAATGTTTCCTTACCACGCCGATAATACATATGTAACAGTACGTCAATAATTACACATGCCTACAAGGTTTTTTTTATAATTTACTTTCGTGGTCGTTAGATACTCGCGCTTTGAATTTGTCTATACAGTTTCGGTCTTAAATACCCTGTGCGGTGCAGTATTGAAATATTCACACTTCGCCTTTCTCTCTGAAACATGGAAAGTCAGTCGAGGAAACATTCAGAAGCAAATCAGGAATAGATGACGCGGAATCCCTTGAATTTATACCACATCGATCGATTCACGTCTAATTTGATTATGTAATGAATGCATGAAGTCGATTGGGAATAGCACAACTGAAATCGACAGGGACTCTTTTATATATTTTCCGCAAATAAATCCACCAGAAAATACTTCCTTTCGTAATGATCCGCCGTATGGCGTCTTCTGAAGTCACTACTCTTGGAAAGTTCTGCCAAGGTTATTGCACGCTGACAAGGTCATCAATCAACCGCCATCTTTAACAGATGGGGTTGGTGAAATAAATTCGACAGCCAAACAAGGATTGAAAGATTTATCCGAAAACGACTGTATTTTTTTCTTCCTTTTCTTCTGTTCTAATGGTGAAACACTTCAGAAGTTGAGAACACATGCCATAGTAAGAAATATATTTCTCTCCCCACGGGGTTTCTTTTGCGAATCTGAGGACCGCCTGCAAATGAACATCCGACCATAATAGCCTTGCCACCATTTTGGACCTGCGGAACATCTCTGTATTTATCACTTAAGAGATATACAATAGAGAAAACGATGTCTGTCGTTATTTGATGTTTATCGTTGTTACATAGCAATACATTTTCTTTGGAATGTGCTTCGGTGACAATGTGGCAGAAACAGCCAAGAGCAGATGACAGGTTTTGTTAAAACACTCAGTAGCGGTAGCCAAATTGCATATTTATGTTATAGTTTGTTCTGTACAATATTTCAAACATCATAACGTCTCAAGAGTGGACACTGCATGGATCATTCAATAACCAAACCAGTCCGTTTGTCTATATATATGTAAACCACTATCAAAACACGAAGGGTGTTTGTCTATATTGTCTAAGAGGAACTCAAAATTTCGACTGAGTGGGGATATTTGAGCTAACAACCAGACTGCACTATTGTACACTATACTACCAACCAGACTCACTATTGTACACTATACTAACAACCAGACTCACTATTGTACACTATACTACAAACCAGACTCACTGTTGTACACTATACTACAAACCAGACTCACTATTGTACACTATACTACCTACCAGACTCACTATTGTACACTATATTACAAACCAGACTCACTGTTGTACACTATACTAACAAACCAGACTCACTATTGTACACTATACTACAAACCAGACCCACTATTGTACACTATACTACAAACCAGACTAACTATTGTACACTATACTACAAACCAGACTAACTATTGTACACTATACTACAACCTTGACTCACTATTGTACATAATAATACCAACCAGACTCACTATTGTACACTATACTACAACCTAGACTCACTATTGTACACTATACTACCTACCAGACTCACTAGTGTACACTATACTACAAACCAGACTCACTATTGTACACTATACTACCAACCAGACTCACTATTGTACACTATACTACCTACCAGACTCACTAGTGTACATTATACTACAAACCAGACTCACTATTGTACACTATACTACAAACCAGACTCACTATTGTACACTATACTACCTACCAGACTCACTAGTGTACATTATACTACAAACCAGACTCACTATTGTACACTATACTACAAACCAGACTCACTATTGTACACTATACTACAAACCAGACTCACTATTGTACACTATACTACAAACCAGTCTCACTATTGTACACTATACTACAAACCAGACTCACTATTGTACACTATACTACAAACCAGACCCAATATTGTACACTATACTACCAACCAGACTCACTATTGTACACTATACTACAAACTAGACTCAGTATTGTACACTATACTAACAACCAGACTCACTATTGTACACTATACTACAAACCAGTCCCACTATTGTACACTATACTACCAACAAGTCCCACTATTGTACACTATACTACCAACAAGTCCCACTATTGTACACTATACTACCAACAAGACCCACTATTGTACACTATACTACAAACTAGACACACTATTGTACACTATACTACCAACCAGACTCACTATTGTACACTATACTAACAACCAGACTCACTATTGTACACTATACTACAAACCAGACCCACTATTGTACACTATACTACAAACCAGACTCACTATTGTACACTATACTACAAACCAGACCCACTATTGTACACTATACTACAAACCAGACTCATTATTGTACACTATACTACAAACCAGACTCACTATTGTACACTATACTAACAACCAGACTCACTATTGTACACTATACTAACAAACCAGACTCACTATTGTACACTATACAAACAACCAGACTCACTATTGTACACTATACTACAAACCGGACTCACTATTGTACACTATACTACAAACCAGACTCACTATTGTACATTATACTACAAACCAGTCACACTATTGTACACTATACTACCAACCAGACCCACTATTGTACACTATACTACAAACCAGACTCACTATTGTACACTATACTAACAACCAGACTCACTATTGTACACTATACTACAAACCGGACTCACTATTGTACACTATACTACAAACCAGACTCACTATTGTACACTATACTACAAACCAGACCCAATATTGTACACTATACTACCAACCAGACTCACTATTGTACACTATACTACCAACCAGACCCACTATTGTACACTATACTAACAAATCAGACTCACTATTGTACACTATACTAACAACCAGACTCACTATTGTACACTATACTACAAACCAGACTCACTATTGTACACTATACTACAAACCAGACCCAATATTGTACACTATGCTACCAACCAGACTCACTATTGTACACTATACTACCAACCAGACCCACTATTGTACACTATACTAACAAACCAGACTCACTATTGTACACTATACTAGCAACCAGACTCACTATTGTACACTATACTACAAACCAGACCCACTATTATACACTATACTACAAACCAGACTCACTATTGTACACTATACTACAAACCAGACTCACTATTGTACACTATACTACAAACCAGACCCACTATTGTACACTATACTACAAACAAGACTCACTATTGTACACTATACTACAAACCAGACTCACTATTGTACACTATACTACAAACAAGACCCACTATTGTACACTATACTACAAACCAGACTCACTATTGTACACTATACTACCAACCAGACTCACTATTGTACACTATACTACAAACCAGACTCACTATTGTACACTATACTACAAACAAGACCCACTATTGTACACTATACTACCAACAAGTCCCACTATTGTACACTATACTACAAACCAGACTCACTATTGTACACTATACTACCAACCAGACTCACTATTGTACACTATACTACAAACCAGACTAACTATTGTACACTATACTACCAACAAGTCCCACTATTGTACACTATACTACCAACAAGACCTACTATTGTACACTATACTACAAACAAGACCCACTATTGTACACTATACTACCAACCAGACTCACTATTGTACACTATACTACAAACCAGACTCACTATTGTACACTATACTACAAACCAGACTCACTATTGTACACTATACTACAAACCAGACTCACTATTGTACACTATACTACAAACCAGACTCACTATTGTACACTATACTTCAAACCAGACTAACTATTGTACACTATAATACAAACCAGACTCACTATTGTACACTATACTACCAACCAGACTCACTATTGTACACTATACTACAAACCAGACTCACTATTGTACACTATACTACAAACCAGACTCACTATTGTACACTATACTTCAAACCAGACTAACTATTGTACACTATACTACAAACCAGACCCAATATTGTACACTATACTACCAACCAGACTCACTATTGTACACTATACTACAAACCAGACTCACTATTGTACACTATACTACAAACCAGACTCACTATTGTACACTATACTACCAACCAGACTCACTATTGTACACTATACTACAAACCAGACTCACTATTGTACACTATACTACAAACCAGACTCACTATTGTACACTATACTTCAAACCAGACTAACTATTGTACACTATACTACAAACCAGACCCAATATTGTACACTATACTACCAACCAGACTCACTATTGTACACTATACTACAAACCAGACTCACTATTGTACACTATACTACAAACCAGACTCACTATTGTACACTATACTACCAACCAGACTCACTATTGTACACTATACTACAAACCAGACTCACTATTGTACACTATACTAACAACCAGACTCACTATTGTACATTCTAACACGATTCGTTTGCAACGCGTGTTTTGATTGGTTGCGGACCGACTTCTAATCTGCGATAGAACCATGACATATCGTGTTAAGCCACGCCCCGTTTCTAATCAAAACAATATGGCGTCAAGTTCGACTCGTAGCGAAATTCAACACTCTGCACCATTTATGATTGATGACCCGTGATATTGGAATCGAAAGTGAAGAAATCGAATAGAATGAATTAACTTAATAAATTTAACAAAAATCGTTAACTTCATTCTTACCGTCATTTATCGATTGAAACGTTCATTTCGTCCGTGTGTTAGCATCTAAGGTCAAGTAAAATCCGAAATGAAATGGAACAAGTGCACATAACTTTCACATAACGATTGAGCCTATAGAAACACATCAACTCTGACTTTGTCAAAACGCCCATGTCGTTATGCATACTGCATAAATCCAAATATGTCGTTAAATCTTCTGTAACAGGACTTTCACAACAATCCAAATACACCGCTTCGTCAACATACAGATCGAACTCTCGCCAGTATGGGCGTGGCCAATTGACCGACTTTGAAAGCTTCTCTCTGATTGGTCAATCCGCCACAGTATGACACGTAACTAGCGGAGGTCACAGAGTACTTAACAGCGTACTTGTAGCGATGTAAAACAATGTATCTAAATATATGCGATAGTAAACGTGTTAGAATGGGGATAGTACGTCGTTTTTCGTGGCTATACTGGCGATTAGAACATGAAATTTGGTTTAAACTCTCGACCTATCGGTCTCGAGTTCAAACCAAATTTCATGTTCTAATCGCCATTATAGCCACGAAAAACAACATACTATCCCCTAACTATACTACAAACCAGACTCACTATTGTACACTATACTACCTACCAGACTCACTATTGTACACTATACTAACAACCAGACTCACTATTGTACACTATACTACAAACCAGACTCACTATTGTACACTATACTACCAACAAGACTCACTATTGTACACTATACTACAAACCAGACTCATTATTGTACACTATACTACCAACAAGACCCACTATTGTACACTATACTACAAACAAGACTCACTATTGTACACTATACTACCAACCATACTCACTATTGTACACTATACTACAAACCAGACTCACTATTGTACACTATACTACCAACCCGACTCACTATTGTACACTATACTACAAACCAGACTCACTATTGTACACTATACTAACAACCAGACTCACTATTGTACACTATACTACAAACCAGACTCACTATTGTACACTATACTACCAACCAGACTCACTATTGTACACTATACTAACAACCAGACTCACTATTGTACACTATACTAACAACCAGACTCACTATTGTACATTCTAACACGATTCGTTTGCAACGCGTGTTTTGATTGGTTGCGGACCGACTTCTAATCTGCGATAGAACCATGACATATCGTGTTAAGCCACGCCCCGTTTCTAATCAAAACAATATGGCGTCAAGTTCGACTCGTAGCGAAATTCAACACTCTGCACCATTTATGATTGATGACCCGTGATATTGGAATCGAAAGTGAAGAAATCGAATAGAATGAATTAACTTAATAAATTTAACAAAAATCGTTTACTTCATTCTTACCGTCATTTATCGATTGAAACGTTCATTTCGTCCGTGTGTTAGCATCTAAGGTCAAGTAAAATCCGAAATGAAATGGAACAAGTGCACATAACTTTCACATAACGATTGAGCCTATAGAAACACATCAACTCTGACTTTGTCAAAACGCCCATGTCGTTATGCATACTGCATAAATCCAAATATGTCGTTAAATCTTCTGTAACAGGACTTTCACAACAATCCAAATACACCGCTTCGTCAACATACAGATCGAACTCTCGCCAGTATGGGCGTGGCCAATTGACCGACTTTGAAAGCTTCTCTCTGATTGGTCAATCCGCCACAGTATGACACGTAACTAGCGGAGGTCACAGAGTACTTAACAGCGTACTTGTAGCGATGTAAAACAATGTATCTAAATATATGCGATAGTAAACGTGTTAGAATGGGGATAGTACGTCGTTTTTCGTGGCTATACTGGCGATTAGAACATGAAATTTGGTTTAAACTCTCGACCTATCGGTCTCGAGTTCAAACCAAATTTCATGTTCTAATCGCCAGTATAGCCACGAAAAACAACATACTATCCCCTAACTATACTACAAACCAGACTCACTATTGTACACTATACTACCTACCAGACTCACTATTGTACACTATACTAACAACCAGACTCACTATTGTACACTATACTACAAACCAGACTCACTATTGTACACTATACTACCAACCAGACTCACTATTGTACACTATACTACAAACCAGACTCACTATTGTACACTATACTACCAACAAGACCCACTATTGTACACTATACTACAAACAAGACTCACTATTGTACACTATACTACCAACCAGACTCACTTTTGTACACTTTACTACCAACCAGACTCACTATTGTACACTATACTACAAACCAGACTCACTATTGTACACTATACTACAAACCAGACTCACTATTGTACACTATACTACCAACCAGACTCACTATTGTACACTATACTACAAACCAGACTCACTATTGTACACTATACTACCAACCAGACTCACTATTGTACACTATACTACCAACCAGACTCACTATTGTACACTATACTACAAACCAGACTCACTTTTGTACACTTTACTACCAACCAGACTCACTATTGTACAATAAACTACAAACTAGACTCACTATTGTACACTATACTACCAACCAGACTCACTATTGTACACTATACTACCTACCAGACTCACTATTGTACACTATACTACAAACCAGACTCACTATTGTACACTATACTACAAACCAGACCCACTATCATACACTATACTACAAACAAGACTCACTATTGTACACTATACTAACAACCAGACACACTATTGTACACTATACTACAAACCAGACTCACTAGTGTACACTATACTACCAACCAGACCCACTATTGTACACTATACTACAAACCAGACTCACTATTGTACACTATACTACAAACCAGACTCACTATTGTACACTATACTACAAACCAGACTCACTATTGTACACTATACTACAAACTAGACTCACTATTGTACACTATACTACAAACCAAACTCACTATTGTACACTATACTACAAACTAGACTCACTATTGTACACTATACTACAAACTAGAATCACTATTTTACACCCTCTTTACATACTCACTTATCGTACCATCCCGGTACAAACACAAACCTATATATATACCCGGGCTCTGTACCGACTATACCCTCTAACACAGACTTATATGTGTACCAACCCGGGCTCTGTACCGACTATACCCTCTAACACAGACTTATATGTGTACCAACCCGGGCTCTGTACCGACTATACCCTCTAACACAGACTTATATGTGTACCAACCCGGGCTCTGTACCGACTATACCCTCTAACACAAACCTACATATGTACCAACCAGGGCTCTGAACCGACTATACCCTCTAACACAAACCTATATATGTACCAACCAGGGCTCGGTACCGACTATACCCTCTAACACAAACCTACATATGAACCAACCAGGGCCCTGTACCGAGTAGACCCCTGTACGGAGTAAACACAAACGTACATACGCGTATGTACCAACCAAGGTCCTGTACGGACTAGACACTTAAATACAAGCCTACATTACATACATTAACCAATCTGGTTTCTGAACGGACAGATACATATAATATAACCTCTAATGGACGGCACGCCGACTAGGCTCACTTACGTATGGCCATGCCAATCCAGTCTCTCTAATTGACGGCCTGAACATCGCCTTGGTACGTTTGATATTCTAGTCGTTTGGAGATTAACACCATTGTTTAAACCAAAATCTCGAAATTCTATTGATTTATAGAACTCAACGTTTCCGGTTACAATTATCAAATGCATTACGTAGGCTGGAAGTGAAAACTAACGCCGGGTTTGTCGCCGCCGCTGTTGAGTTATGTAAAAAGTAATTACATATAATGAGTGCATGTCAAAAAACGGGAAAAAATAAACGGTTATAGGACTGCGGAGCGCGCTGGGAAAAACGACAACATGTATTACAAAACCAAATAGCACGAGAGTTTTAAGTTTTAAAACAGGTTTGGCAGCGATATTTAATTTTGGCGACATCGTTACTCGCGGGATTCGAGAAAGTTGTTGATGAGGCATCCCAAGAGAAATAATAACAGGATGGCATCATTTCCTTGCAGAACTATTCATCTTGCAGAACGCAAGCATGCGCATTATCGTCACGTGAGAAATCATGCGCACTACCCATAATTAACTAATTGCCGCTCTTTCGGCACAACCCTTAGCAGCACCAGAACTGTTTTCTCCTCGTAACAAATCGATTTTATCAAAGTTTATAGTTCATACACATTAATTTCACGTCGGCTGTTTCCTTTTGTATTTCATTTTTTGTTCATGTGGTTGCCTAGGAAACAAATTAGTTAATATTCATTGGTATACGCACTTTTGAATACTTATATCTAGGCAGACGCCTTTTCAATTTTTAAAGTCTAACAATTCATATCGACATATTAGCATCACTGAAAGATGTATGTAGAGGTTCTTATGTCACCGCCTGCGCACTCCTGGCAACAGAGACACAATTCGAGACTTAACGATAAAATTGTCATATTGCAACAGGCTTTGAATGAAAGCATTTCTAATCTTTCATGAAAAGACGAATCTGTATCTAAATAACTAATTTATATATCCAGTATTTTCAGCTGTAAGGCAGTGAAGATCTGCCATTATAAACTACAAGCATATTTTTAGATTACGAATTAACATCAACGTACATACGCTCAAGTTAACCGAATGATAATGCTGCCACGGGAATTGGTTTGTTGTCTCTCAATATATCGACCTGTTATCTAACAAGTCCACCTAGTGTCTCGATTTCCCTTGATCGGTTTCAGACATAAAAAATATCCTAACATTGGGTTGATAACGTGTAGTTAATAAATCGGACTTTGAATCCTCCTGGACGTGGTGATCGTCTGACATGGGTTTCACTTTCAGTACGGATTTCCAAAACAATCAGATTATTTGTCGCAAAACAAATCGCAAAACATAATTATTAGTTGGTCATATTATTATTTCCCCCACAAAATGCAACATTGCCGACCGTCCCCCACAAAATGCGACATTGCCGACCGCTAGGATAACTGGGGTAAACGATGAAGGAGTAGTTTAATGTGTTCAGTGCGATTACTATCTGTTTGTCGCAAAGAAAATGAGGATTCAGTACCAATCAACTGGTATCATCCACTAGGTGGCGTGTGTGTATATATAACTTCCGTTTCTGTCGCGACATACCCACATGGTGCAGAAAATGTAAATGCCGGAATCATTGGAATTCGACGATGGGACAATGTTAACTTAGTCTTTGAAACGCTTGTTTCTGTTAAATATCATACTGTCAGATTGTTTTGCTGGTAAAGAAGGAAACTTATAATGTGTCATTATAACGTCATCATTCTGCGGGAAAATGTGACACAAACTTACGTATCTTGTTATTAACGCTTCACGTAGTGTATTATGTATATATATTTATATCTCTCCCTTCACTCTGACTGCGAATAAATTAGCGTATACACAGTGAAAAAGCCTCAGCATATTAATAAGCGTGGGAATCGGTAACATAATTATAACGTCGTCTAGTTGTGACGTTACTGGAACGTCAACTAGACGGCGCCATTTTGAAAGGACTGATCAACTTTCTCCTGATACCCGATGATATCTACACCCGATGTTCTCTGCACAAAAAGCTTAAGTCAAGTGAGTATTTTGTCAAAACTTAAACTGAATATTGCAGAAACTTCCCCTTTAAGCTAACAACAAATGACTGAAGCGTACAGTTCCTAGAGAACACTTGACCATATCACTAATTCTGTGTCAATAATACACGCTGTGACAACCATAGTTAATCTGAGGGAAAAAAACGAAAATTATGGATTATCAATTAATTAAAAACGTAAAAGGTAAAAACAAAAATGTTGAGTTGTTTCTTTTAATTTTGTTAACAATAACGGTGTCTTTACGTAGATTCACTTGAAATTTTCTTATCTTAGCAACCCCTGGCTGCCGTAGTTACCAACGTCGCAACGCACCCTGTATTTCGTTTTCTTCGTACTGTATTTAAACGATTTTTTGACGTACATGTAAATATAAGGATTGTACCTCATTTTGACTGCATATACGGTAATATGCCCGCAGTTGGCAGCGGACATATCCTGTGGAGCGTATAACCATATAGTTAATGTTCGTTGCCAACTGCGTGCATACTACCGTATACGCAGTCAAAATTAGGTACAATCCTTAAAAATATGCATCAATACCGACCTGTCACAGTATTTAGAATACGCCAAAATACATATATATAGTATATATGTAACCATTTTTTCTGTTCTGTACCTTCGAACGGACTCTGTGTGTTACTAGTTGCACGTCAAAAGGTATTTGAAAGAAGAGAACAACTCCAGCAAACTGTTCTTCAAATTTCAAAAGTTCCTATATCATCATATAACATAACAGATGTAGAAATGTCCAGTGATATTTATTTATTTATTTATTTATTTATTTATACTAACCAGCAAGGCTCTATGGTACATTTGTAGGTCATCGGTCTTGTTCTATAGACACAGGAATTCACAAAAATAAATACTACAACTTTACCCCATCTTACTTACATTATTTGAAAGTAGAATTTCAACAGTATAAAGGGAAAATAATTTAAAAACACTTGATATTTGCTTCTATATATGCATATTTTCTATTTAGACAACACACATGTCAAGACAAAAGGCATGTCAAGTACAAAATATTTCAGATAAAAGCCATGCCAAGCACAAAATATTTCAGACAAAGGCCATTTCAAGCAAAACATATTTCAGACAAAAGGCATGTCAAGTACAAAATATTTCAGATAAAAGACATGCCAAGCACAAAATATTTCAGACAAAGGCCATTTCAAGCAAAACATATTTCAGACGAAAGGCATGTCAAGCACAAAATGTTTCAGATAAAAGTCATGTCAAGCACAAAATATTTCAGACAAAGGCCATTTCAAACAAAAAATATTCCAGAGCAAAGGCATGTCAAGCAAAAAATACTTTAGACAAATGTCATGTCAAGTACAAAATATTTCAGACAAAGGCCATTTCAAACAAAAAATATTCCAGACCAAAGGCATGTCAAGCAAAAAATACTTTAGACAAATGTCATGTCAAGTACAAAATATTTCAGACAAAAGTCATGTGAAGCACAAAATATTTCAGATAAAACTCATGTATAGTTAAAATGTATAGTAGTCGGCGCCAATGGTAAGCTGTCATATGTGGCTTCTTTAGATAACTGTTAAACCCTAGATTACATATTTACCCCGTGATCTCTCAAATACCTAGTGTATAACATGGACGTACCGTTTCGGTAAGCTAAGATGTTTATAGTGAAAGTGAAATGCGATAATCAATGTTTTGGAAACAAATGATCGTTGCCATGGCAGCACAACTTGTTGCTGACATGGCTACGCATCTTACGAGTTTCCCGTCATTGGTTTCGAATGCCCCAATAATTCAATCCCTTTTATTCCTAGGTAAAAGATGGGATACCATTGAAGAACCGCGGAAACATTTACCATACTGCCACGGATTTAATCCCAAGTTACTATACCTTCATTTAATGTGAATCTCATTAAAGTCGATGTTTCTAGAAATCTATTCTCAGTAGAAAATTTTGATTCGCGTGACTTTTTTACCAATAGGTTCAGCGCGTGACAACATAGTGATATCATGACAAGCAATATTTAGATCCATCAGGATTTCTCTGCCCCCGATCCAATTAGATGTAATGATCCCGTCGGAGCGGACATCCGCGTAGGGGGTTTGATAAAAAGGCGTGGCACATTAATTGGGGGCAATAAGATTCAGGACACGAATTTTAGAGGTCCAGCTGTTTCCTAAATGTTTGTCAATAGACCAAATTACGCGTTTACATTCTGGTTATGTACGAATTAACCTTACGTGAATCTTAGGTTATAAAATTATGCTAGAATTACACGTAGTATCTATTATTGTGGCCCGTGAGCAATCAATGAAATCGAATGATCCGATTTACCGTAATTAAACATGCTAGGACAACTATAGAGGGATCTGTACAGTACCATGTGTTCCGACAGACCTGTACTCAATAAAGATCTACACATCCTCGAGTCATTGACGGCACCAAACAGTATACCAAACAGACAGCTACACGGGACAGGAAACCTAGGCAATATCCCAAGACTTGGAGGGTATTCGGATCTTTCCCGAGCATCGGAAGTTGCTCTGTGAGATTGGGTCGCGACTTATCGGCTCGCGTACCTTTTAATCAGTTACACTGTTATATTGGACAAACACGTGGTCACATACACGGTTTGGACAATCACCAATTTAGGAAACATACGTCCTATGTCGGGAGACCCTGCACGCACGGAGGAACTGTTGGAAACTTGTTCCCAGTCGGAATATTGGATTGGTTGTAGATTAACTTGTTGCAGTGTGAAGTTCTGTAGTAAAGGTTTGTGGAATGTGATTAAAATCATTGACGATGGCTGGACGATCGCTGTGAGTAAGGTAAGAGGTTTTTGTATTGGAACCTAAAGCTAATAAAACTTTTAATCTAATTTATAGAAATTTTGTGAAAATTGAGATTTACAGGGGAAATTGAGTTTGGCTAATACAACCGTCGAATTGACTACTTTTGTCGTTGTTTCGTATTGATTTTCACGTATATTCAGGATTCGGGGTTGTCGGAGCTTTCTAAAACTTTTCTTTCCTGGTGTGTAATGGTGTTGTACAATAGTTTGGCGAGAGCGTTGTGCTCCGCGCGGTAAGATTGTCGTTGAGCTGACATTCGTACTTTGTATGTGTACGCCTGTGCCAAGGTCTTGAGTAGAAATGTCATCTAACCTACGTGTTAAAAAACGGCACTACATAAATCAAAAGTGACTTGTTCATACTACTGGGCCTCTGTCTGAGCATTTGTTGTATTTATGGGGATTTGATTTGCTTCTAAAATGATTTGGAACTACACCGAGCAGTCCAAAGGTGTGACATTTCCACTGTCATACTCATTAATCAACAGAAACTGGTTTTTAAATATATTTTTTCGAGTTCCCTGGAATAGGGTAATCCATTATTCAAGTTTGAAGATTGGTTATGGTTCCGTTGTAGCGTTAGTCAGTGCTCCAGCGAGTCCTTATTTGTATAGAATGTGTCTGTTTTACCGATTGACACGTGCCGATGAATTAGTTCTCATTGTTACGTGTTTATTTTATTACATTTATTCAACAAAATCAACTTTATTGATTTTACCCCAATTAGGTAACACATTTTATCTTCTTTAATAAGCACTCATTTTGGCGAGAGTGAACATTGCCAGACAGCTGGGCCTTGCCTTTTAACATCAGATTGAGGAATTGAACCCCGGTCGTCATAGTGAAAAATGAGTGCACTACCCACGGCGCCACCTGAACTTCACTGACACGTGTCTACAACTTAGACCCCATTAATGTCATTATCGTTTATTTTTGTACACTTACATCTTTAGGTCAGACTTCATTTGATCTAGGTTTCAATGGTCAGTGAAGTAAACTGTATCCTTCATATACGTTCTACATAACAATCAGAGAGTGAATAGGTTATTTTTCAATTTAAGATGAATTTTGTGTAAGAATAAGTGAAAGTTTTGCATTAAACTAATCATAGAAACGCACTGTAGTAGATTCCCGTATATAGCTATTACATTTTGAACGATTGTTGATGAAGTTAATGGATGAAAATTGGGACAGGATCTGTAAATGAATTAATTGTGATTTCTATATCTGCCTTGATGGTATATTACGGTAACTGTTACTGGTGGTAAGACTATCGCCTTTATAAAACAAAGCCAGTGGGTGGGCTTATTACCGAGTTATATGTACGGTATTATAATGGACACAATATCCTATCACCTTGTATATGTAAATAGAATGTACTGCATAATGTTGAATATCACATTAAATAAGCATGTTTCATAACTCCGTGATGAGTCAGTAGATGGCGCTCCTTGGCGTTACGTCACGCGATATTTATGAACTAGGGGGATTATTTCTTATTGACCTGGTATCTGACCAAACTTTGACTAATGTTTGTCTCAGTCCAGTATGTGGTCTTCGTATTACAGATAATTAAGGCCAACACACAGACTTAGATTACAATGCATGGAAATTGGCCGAGTCGTGGACATAATGAACTGACCACGACTTGAATTGCATACACTGACCTCAAAATTACGTAGATAACCCCTTATATATTTATCGACCCTTACATAGACGCGACGATCTTACCACACCATGTACCTCCAGGTAGATATTGCCGTTAATAGGCTTTGGCACGGGAGAGCTCAAAGTGTCCTCTTTTGCTTAATGAGTACTCGCTACCTGGTTCAATTATACTGCTCTCAGCACGCACCTGCCTTCGATACTAACACGATGAATATTTTATGACGGTATCTCCCTTTACCGAGAACATGGATGCTATCTCGTACATGTTTCTCCAGAATAAAGCCGATGAGACAATGTCGCTTAGATACAAGGTTTAAAATGTGTTTTCTTTACATTATTTGCTATTAACGATACATTTATGTTCCGTGGAAATTGCGAGACGAACATTAAACATTGTAGTTAATTTTACCTTCGAAATATATCGAAGCATGCTCATAGAGCATTAATTATATCTCATGCTTTTCATTATTAAATTGAGGTACGCGAAAAAAAAATCTCTTGTAATCCCCGTAAACCTCTTATAATCTCCCTTGATGTGTAGCATTGTTTTCTCCCAAACAAAATAGCCAGAGGATGAAAATTGAACAACCTTCATTCAACAGTTGTCGACATAGCTTTATTAGATCCGTATCTGGACTTTATTTTTATAAACAACAAGAGTACATGGAGCTGGCGAGATAGGCTCTGCTGTTTGAGAGATATCGCGATGTTGTTGCATACCTTGACTAATTTGATGAAAAAGAATCACAAGATATTCCAAGGAAAGTTCAACTCAACATACAAAAATAACTTAATAACGTTTAACTTAAAATAGCGTGCAACACCACAAACTCCACCTGTTTCTCCGTAAAAAAGGAAATCTAAAACATTTTCATGACGTGGATATTCGCTGCAGTTTTCATAGAGAGGTTATTTACTTTTTATTTGTTATTGTACAGACGAATGTGTAGGGCTGGGGAGAATGTTAAATTTAAACGAAACCCGTATTAAAATGGCTATCTAAGATATTTGAATTCTTTAGGTCGACGATGAAGATTGTAAAAAAAGAATATGTACATTTCCGTCTGTTTATTTTGATTCTAAATGTTGAATGATTTTCATGGATTGTCTCGATGTAAATAATTCAGTATAAAAAAACAGTTAACGGTAATTTGTTATATTTTGGTACTATTGTAGCCACCTAAATTTTAAAAAGTCAATACAAACATAAACCAAACATAGTAATGTATACGTTTTTTATGTGTTTTATTTTATTTTCTGAAATTCTTAAAATAACAAACCTCACCCTCTGTTTGAAGTTTTACAGCATAGTTGATTTTTAAGATGCAGATCAAGAGATATATGGGATTCTTTAAGAGAAGGGTCTAACCCATTCCTGATTTTAATTCAACTTTTTAATTTACCCTAAGTTATCAATATGCTGGAAATGGGTATCGCAGTAGTAATCCTGTTTTCATTCTACAAGTTAGCAAGTGTTCCTTCTACATAGGGATCCCCTCCCACAGCTTATACAAGCTTCTGTGTGGAGAAAATACTGCGAGAGATAAACCTTGGATTGCGGAGATGGTACTAAAACATTTAAGTTTATGTGTTTATTGAAAATTATCGATAATACATGACTGTGTATGAGTGTTGTATACATAAAAGTTTGTATATGTGTGATGATCACAGGGTCGGCAAGTACATCATCATGGCCGAATACATGTATTGTATAAGGTCCGAGTCGAATATCATTAGTGGAGCCGTGTTGTTGTTCTTGTGATAAGGAAACATATAAGTACACGCATTTCTCTTTTGAAGAACTCTTTACTCTTTGGAAAAGCAATTCCAAATAAAAAAAAGAAAAACAAAATTAACAAATTAGGAGAACTCCCCTTCACCACAAACGCTGAGACACGACACCTCACACAGAGGACATTGTGTTGCTATGGTAACGCTGTTTCAATATTGTACCATCGATCCTCAACGTGACCCTTAGTATCAGCTGATATTGCAGTCATAGGGCAATGAGCGCAATTATATCCGTGTAGTTTCGAAGCCATGTTTAGAGGAAGTTAGCCTGGTAAACTGACATCACAAAAGCTAGATTTATTAAACTGTACCAGAAACATTGTGTAGCTACAATGTATTATGAAATCAAATTCATTTCTAACATAAAATCTTATGTGACTTCAAACAATAGTGTTTTAGCGATTTGCGTCACCACTGCGCCACCCGACCATCCATAAAACCATCACTAAAATACACCTTATACTAGAAGAAAATGTGGTTCCAGAAATGCGGTTTATTTAAAGACATACAGTTTGGCTTTTGTCCAGGTTAATGTAAATTCATAATTCTGCATAATACTGCAATAAAAAGATATATATATTGTTCTGTACCAATGTCTCAAAAATTGCTCACATGAGCTAATGTTCATTGTTAATATGTGAGCGACGTTAAATTAAAGGTATTGTGTCTTGTATCGACCAGGATAAGGATTGAACTGTGTAGAAAAAGGAAACCGGAAATGACGTGCGTGCAAAATGGTTTTTAACATTGACATTGCTATTTTTGAAAATCTAAAAACCTTACATGTTTCTTGAGAGTAACACACATGACTGACATTAGTGTTTATGCGACACGACACGACACGACATGACACAACGCCAGTGCTTAAACTGATCAATTTAATTCTGCTCATGCGTTTACGACATTCAGAAGTTATTGTAAAAGTTGAAAGTATAATTTAAATGTTTTGTTTCCAACATTTCAGTCCAAAATATGTCAATTCCGATGTTAATATTCTCCCGGAAACGTACATGTTACGTGGCACCTACAACTTTAATTGAATACAGTTTCAAAGCGGCAGAATGCCAAATCCTTGAAACTAACAGCATGCCTTCTGAAGATGTATAATTTGGTTCGATGGAATTCCGTATTTTTGTCTTGCTAGTTTTTCTTCTTTTCCCAGCATTGAAGATTTTTGCTGTTGTAATGACTTTGTGTGTCCTGTTAGGTTCACTGCCAGGATGTTCTTTTGTAAATATTTAATGATAATTATAGCTACGAAAGGGCAGTGGATCAGTTTATAGACGCCATGAAATAGACACGAGGATGCTGTCAGTATCTTTGCACCACGTGATTATAAAAACAAATGTAACAAATCAGACGTCACGATGATGTTTGTCACAAGGATCAATTTTGAAGCTTATTGGATACTGTAATCTTTGATGTTGCTTAGCAGGGTGCATACATATTTGGTCAAACTAAACTCAAGGCCATTTGAGGATTTTTCAAGGCCCCAAATGATGATCTCAAAGAATTTTTCTTCACATAAAAAAAATCAGTTTACATTATCGATTTTGCAATGCCAGATGCTTCACACTTTTCCTGTGTGATTTCCAGACTGATTTGTTTCGAGTTGTGTCAAATTGAGATACAAAATGCAGGTTGTCTTTGAACTATCACCTTTACGTTCATGGGACCCCAATCTAATTAAAATCTAGATGGTCATGACTACGTTTCATGAACATCTAACAACATCCCATAAGGGGTCGCGTCAGGGTGACCTTTTGGATTAGCCAATCAAATGACTACTTCCAGAATCTTGGAAGTAAATTTTATATGTCCGAATTAGCATGACTAGAGTGCATAGCTTGTATTATCTGTCAATTTGTTTCAAGTCATTTCGTCCCATAAAGCATATAGCTATATACTGTGCCGAAATGGTTTGCTTCAGATGCAAGCTCATCTTCGCTAGCCAAGGCTTCTGATTACGTTACACTCCACCAACCCTTGGCGGATATAGTCGTGTTCAAACCGTCGCGCCCTGGAATCCCAGGGCATCCAATCAAATCGCGTTTTACATTCTGGCTTGGTTTCGCAGTAAACAAAAAATGCGGCACCCAGTACAGAGCTACATTGCCGACTATGTCATGGCATTTTACCTAAATACAAAAATCACAATCTTTGGGGGAACATTCGCAGTGTTTGATCAATTCATATAAGTCATTGATCACATATCTCATCGAAATGACACCAAACCTCGATGTGTGTTTGTAAACATCACCGATGAAGTAAATCGCTAACGCTTGTTTTGATTGGTCGAAAATTTCATGCGTGAAGGGTGGTAATTTCGAATCGCCGCTAGAGGGCCAGAACTGACGCCTATATCTGCCAAGGGTTGGTGGAGTGTAACGTAATCAGAAGCCTTGGCTAGCGAAGATGATGCAAGCTGGGACGAAATGTTTTGCTTCGATGACATCGCCAAAATGCCAATTCGCCCAGAAATTGAAATACACACATCTCAGAGGTCATCAGAACGTAACCCTTTATGGGATGTTTTTAGATGTTCATGTAACGTAGTGAGAATGACTATCTAGATTTTAATTAGATTGGTGGAACCCTATCTAGAGTTTCTCTTCTAGGTTGGAATAAGAGGATAGTATGTTATAGTTTCCAAGGATGTGATAATAGCTGGACCACAATTCAAGGCTTTTCAAGACAAAATTAAATTCAATACACCCAAGGCCACAAAACATAAAGGACTTTTCAAGACTGTAGACACATAGAAAAAAAGTGACCGAAGAAATATTACCTGGAATGACGTCAAAGTTTTTTTCTATTTCTTTTTTTTTTGTCCTACGCCAGAAACAAGTTATCTAATAAGGATCTTCCCTAATAATACAACATATATATGGGTATGTATAATATCCATATCCTTCATACCCACATATGAAAGAGTACTTTCCGATCATATCTTGGTTTTCTGTCGTAATATTCCTCTTACTGTACCTGCATTCAGACATTGTGCTACATGTATTTTGAAGATTTTGAAATATCAATGTTTTTTGTGCTCAAGATAATCGTAAAAGGAAATTAATTCTCCATACCGAAAAATGCAACCTAAGATTAAATGGGGAAAAAAACTGTTCCCGTTCTTTACGGCCTTTGTATGAAAATCAGCAAGTTTTCACAGAAACACGTTCAAGATTTGACAGAAAGACAAAACCCTTTTACCCTCTTATGTATCTAATATACCTAATAACGACGCCATACAATTGTTGAGAACGTGCAAAGAGCATGTGTAGCTTGTCACAACCCTAGATGAGATTAATAGAACCTAACATTGGTCTGTTCCGTGGACAGGGATATCTCAACCCAAGTGTAATAGTTTGGCTAGTCAGCATGAGGCTTGCCGAATGCTGGCCAGCCAAACTCTTACGCTAGGGTTGAGATATTCTTGTTCGCGGAACAGACCCATGTTTGATTATTTTTCTCATATGCTTGCAAGCAAATGTAAGTTTTTATGTAATTTTTTCTTCGTGCCTTTTTGAATTCTCCTTGGAATGTGCGTCAAAATCGATGACGTCATCATTTACGACTTAGTTACTCAACGTAATTGTTAGCAGCGTCATATAGCGCGTGCCGGCTGCCTTTTCCCTCCTGTGTGGGGTCGATATTTCTCTAAGCCTCGGGGTAAGATAATTAAGTTGCCAAACACTCGGCAAGCCTCGAGTCTTCCCAGTCGGGTCGAGATTCCCCTGTCTCACTTCCATGGGGGTGAAGGATTATTTATCTCTTATCCTGTTTACCCTCTTATGTATCTAATATTGACGTTACATCAATGTAAGGAAAATGTTGACGTGATGTGATTTAATTGTCGACGTGACGTCATTTTACTGTTGCCGTGACGTCATGGTATTGTTGACGTAACGAAATGCAATTGTTGAGAACGTGAAAAGACCACGTGTAGCTTATCTTTTCCCTAGGGTGAGATAAAAAACTTATACCGGTAAAACTACAGATATTACTGTCCAGAGTATAAGAGAAAAGGAAATCAACTCGGTAGAACTGCGGATACCCCTGTCCAGGGTAAGATAACTGCTTTTCTCTTACCCTTACCCTTGTTTCAATTCCATGGGGGTCAATGGTTATTTTTCTCTTACACGTTACATCAAGCAAGACAGTCTTGATGTGATGTGATTGAATTGTCTATGAAATGTTATTGTATTGTTGCCGTGACGTCATCGTATTGTTGCCGTGACGTCATACAATTATTGAGAACGTGCAAAAACCCTAAAGTGAGATGAATAAAATCATACACCGGTAAAATTGTGGATGTCCCTGTTCAGGATCTGTCTTACACGGGGTAGGGGGAGGCAGCTGGCACGCGCTATGACGCCACTCACAATATCACAACGTCGTCATTTTATGTAGCGTAACCACGTCGCAAATTTATAACGGCATCAATTTTGGCGCATATTTCATGGGACATTGATGAAGGCCCGATGGAAAAGTTTCACAACATCATACAATTTGTTACTTTCTTTTAAAGATGGTACGGTGCTGACAAAGAGTAATTATGTTCAACACAAGATAGCAGTGGTGTATTGGTCAGTGATGTATCCACCAATCTACTACAAGGAGATTCTACCTCAAAATGGCCCTAGCTGTTCGACTAAACATCGAAATAGAATATACACCCCCGTGAGTTTGTTGACGCGTTGTGACGGTCGTAGTAACAATTTGTATGTTCTTATCTGTCAATATAACTACGCCATTGTGGTATGTGTCATCCCGAGAATAAGAACAACAGAAGAACACTTTGATGATAAAGTGAAATATCAGTCTCCTCGCCATACCTTCAACTAGCCCGGTTTTCCTCTGGCCCTGGACACCAGATCTCTCGCTGTCAGGGCCAGAGGAAACTCGGTCTGACCTTTAACATTTGGATACCAAATCATTACCGCTTTCAGAATTGAATTTGCCTTTATCGTTTCTGTACTTGTCAATCGCCGTTATCGAAATTATCGCCATTTTTACTCATTACTGCATCGATTAGCGCCGTCCCATCGTCTATCGGGTCATCTGTATGTTTACTATGTAATGACCCCGGGGGACGGGCGAACAAGGAAAATCACTTCGTGGTATAATTATAGATGACTTAAACAAACTACTGCTTGTCAATGACGGAACTGTCATTTGACAGAATTTAAATATCGATGGATACAATGCTGATATTCGATTTGGATGCTACACGAAATGATATAGAACTAATATTCATGTTTGGCTATAATGTTTTACTAAAACACCAATCGTGGGTGGAATATGAATGACAGAATGAACAATTATAATTTCTAGAACCCTTATTTAGATCAATAAAGTAAAACACTTGGCGTGAAATAATGGCACGGATCGCGGGTTTACCGTAATCGACGGATCCGTACCTCACATATCGGCTGTGGGGAGTCATGGGTGCCGAAAGCACGCCCGGTTTCGGTTCTGACCAATATAACCTCTCCGCTAATCGTAATGAAATCGCTTGATACCCCCGGGACGTCGAGTTTCGACCCAATACTTTCGTGTTCGCGAAGGAATAACACACGTTTTACAGTTCCTTAGGATGGGTAGTGGGCTCCTTACACGAGAACGTTGATCATCGAGGCCACGAATTGTTCTTTCTGAATTTTTTTCTTAGTCTCGAGATAAAAGCTGAAAACACACATCTGCAAACACCTCTATCAACACACCGGAGTTTAGATAGTGTTTATGCATTATTCATGACCTTCAGTCTGTGATGCGCGAGAAAAAAATTGTCCGAATGGTTTTAGTGCAGTCGGGTCTGTAGTAATGTATTTAAGACTTGCGACAACAAATGGATATTTGATGAGGCGCTGATTTTATATATTTTATTGACCACGTGACCACCAATAATCGTCAACAATTAACGTCGAATACTTGATGATTTCCAACTCCTTTTGGCATTAGTCAAATGATCAGCGAAACACATGCAAAAGTCAATGATTTCATCAACAATCATCATGTGATTAACAGCTATTCATTAACATCAATCACTTTATTACCACTCCTGTCTGACCTCTGTCACGTGATCATCGAACGAGTCAGTCACGTGATGACAAATGCTCAATGTTATTAATCGACTACCATGAGCCATTAACATGAGCACGTGATCACCAACTCTTTGGTATTGGCCACGTGATATTTCATTACTCACTTGTTTTCTAACCACGAATGTTTGACCATGTGATCCGACAAAATATCTTTTCACTGCTATACAGCGATAAGTTACATGATCTTTATCTTAGGCGACGTGATCACATCAACTCATTAACGTTGATCACGTGATCCCAACCACTAATTTACATTGAACAAATCCTCAGTGAAATAAGCCATATAATTCCGATGATTGTGATATGAAAGTTAAAAATGTCAATATGTTTTAAAAGCGAATCACTTTCGATTAAGACAGCATGTCCACAATTCCTATTATGCATGTATATATATATATATATTTTAACATCAAGCTATTTGCGGTGAGAAACAATGTACGCGTAATTTGATTATTAACATTTCAAAGAACCATAAAGAGAGAGCTTATATTCTAACGGATTTACAGTAGAGCACAGGGAGCATTATATGTCGGCTATATGATATAGATCAGCCATCGGATTTACGAGCCCAAAGTAAACAACAAATTGTTAGAAGGAAGTGACAATTGGCTTGGTCGGCAAAACGATCATTCAAATTTCTGATATAATTTCTTCTTGTCAAATTTAATGACTAAACATGGGCACATGGGCTGCACTTGTGAAAGTCAGTGTTTGGAAAGCGTCGTAAAACAATCGCGCTTACAAATATCCTATGATTTATGATCAGTTGTATGGCGTATTTGCATTACCCGTCAAATCTCTGTTTTACTGCATTTAATAACGACTTGTCAAATCGCGCGAGAAAACACGAGAGACAGACCATACAATTTCCCGCCAAATTCCATATTTATGCGAACGTAGACAGAAATCTTGGTAATATCTGTATATTTCCATTAATATGACAAGATCAAGTCTACACCCTACGTCATAGTTTTGACATTTAGACACTTTTCAAAGTTAATTTTCTATTCATGTTTTAAAATGAAATAATTTTGAAACGGCTTTATGTCAATTTAACAGCATGTAAGTGGTTTGATACATAAATGATAGGTATGAATTCGGTCTAGAACGCAAATAACGTGTATATGATCTCATTCACTGAATCAAATAATTCAGGCACGGATCCAGAGGAGAGATATGTGGAATGGTACAGGTCCAAAAAATATTAACCAATCACTCAAAGTATGTTCGTTTGCTGGTTTTATCGGTTCGTGAACAGCCAGGATCATTTTGGAGACGGGTTTCATTGTAGAAGCTGGTGGCTACCTTACCGCACCAGTACAGCATACATGATTTGCGCATTTCTTCGAAAACCTTGCCCCAATTTACAACCATGTATGATGACTATCATGATAAACACAAACCGAACCGAGAAGAAACCAAACCACACACCTTCGATCGTCCCCTTAGGTTACATCGTCCAATGGTCTACCGACTGAGCTATCACTGATAACTTGTAAAACCAAAATAAAATTGTATCTTGGAATCTAAACGATAATCATCTGTTAACATGTTGTTTGGAAAGAGTAAATTCTAAATTCTGACTTAATCAGTTGATTTTTGAAAGAAGCACAATTGTATTAATGAATCGGGTTTTTAAAGACAATTTCATACGAAAACCGCGTAATTCAATAGTACGGGGTATTTCAGCCAATTAGTCGCCGAAAGCCACCGATGCAGATGATTCCCTGAAACAGTATGCATACAAATGTAATACCGATTGAGCTGAAACTACAGAGTGAATTATATTACGCATTGTTTGTTGTGAAGAAAGCAAGTTAATTTTTTGTAAAACTGTAAATCAAAATCACAAACCGAAAAAAAAACCTGTGAAATCAAATGTGGGTGGAACTGTTGCAGTAAATTAGTAAAAATAACATATTTGAATGCAAATAAATCATTTTAAACTGCATGGAGCTCCATTTGAGGACTATTGGAAAGGCCATCTCTGATCATGTCCGTGTATGGAATATTGCAAATTCCAGAAGTGGCAGAAAAGAACTATTTGGAGTGAAAACAAAGTAAATTATTGAAAAATAATGTTTCAATACTTACTATAAGGTCAAATAAAGAAATGTACGAAAATCACCTTCTTCAAAGTAACTGGATTCCTAAAAATACAGAAATGCACAAATACTTTTAGAAAGTAAAAAAATCTTCCTATCACAAACTTTGAAACTCAGAAACTTTGATGATTACTATGCCATATAACAAGTAACGCATTATTTTCTTTGTTGCATGGACAGTTTACACAGTCTATGGCGATGGTACTGTAACAATATGCCCACCGGGTTGTTCCCAGGAAAATGTAAATCTATCTTGATTTTACATGTTTTTTTCCGAATATACACTGTGTGTTGTGTTACGTCCATATTTGACAATAATCACTAAATACCGTCAAGGCTGTCTATAAATCAGATTCAGATAAAAATTACACTGTTATCTGCATACAAGAGAATATACAGATTCAAAAATGCGCCAATATTTTCTTAGAATAGCCAGTCTACATCTTGCAGACAATTTATTCCATGCTCAAAAGATATGCTTCAAGGTCATTGAGAAAAACTGAGAAAAGAAATGAAGATATTACAAAGAATTCTGACTTGTCACGACAATTGTAACCGAATTCTGAATGGATCAGCTAGATCACCCACTGATTGTTTCGTCATGCTTTTTGAAAATTGTTACAGCGCTGTGTTAAACATCTGAGGGTCACTACATCAAAGGATGACATATTTCAACTATATGTATCAAATTTACCATAATTCATCGTGAGAGTTATGATCTATTTACTTTTGTGGTATACCCCACTTTGGTCATCTCAAAACTTCCGGAAACTGTCCAGCCAGTCCGACTGCTGGTATTGTCCCCTCTCAAAACCCACCCGAAAGCTGCCGTTTGGACGACAGTTTTTGCTCGTGTTATTACTTTTATCTCTTATAACAAATGACACATTTATGAAGTAATCCATCACTACCGCGTGCCATGTGTCATTACCCTAAATGCTGTCCCAAATGTTGAGGCCAAAGGTCAGGCTATATTTATTTTACACCTACCGAAAATAATGACACTTTACAAACACATCAGCACTAGACATCTGTTGTGAGGGTTTAGATCTAGATTTGGGGGAATACTCCGTACGACCGTATGCTAATGTAAGTACTTCCGCTTAGTAGTACCGGATGTGCTATTTAAGCCGAGTCGTTTGCTGTATCATTACCTCTTGATTAAACACGATATGAAAGTCATAATTATGAAATCATGTGTTCGAACTGTTTAAGTCCGACTGCATAACATTTTCTTTTGCGGGGATATATGAAGCCTACAATAGTGTACATGTTTTGAAGATTTTTTTTTATGTTTTCGTGAACTATTCCAGCTTATATCAAATTATCTAAGTTTACTTTTAACATACCGTTTCCATGATAAATGTGTCCAGAAATAAAGTGGCGTCATATAGCAGCCACAGTCGTACATCATTGTTAATACTTCCGGTGTAAACAGTAGCCTTTTGACTACCATCAGATGGTTGTTGTTTACCCGATGACACTCCCGACCCCACCGTCACTCGATATTTATACATAAAACCCAGGACATACAAAAGGTACCTGGGAGTTAACGTTTTTAAATCATAGGTCATTGTTCATCAGTTAAAGTGGAAATTAAACATATCAGAATACCAGAAAACAAGGTAGGTATTTCTAGATGGGAAAAGTTTCGGATGTTCGAAGATTATCGTGTCTACCACGATTCAACACTAGATCTCTCCTGGATGGGAAACTTGATAATCTCCCCTCGATCAGGAACCTATTATTTATCTCCCTGGGAAAAGTAACCTTGATATATTTCCGGGATCGGAAACCTGATTATCTCTCCTGGGTTGGAATCTGGTAGTCTCCCTTGGATCGGAAACCCGGTTATCTCCCATGGATATGTAACCTAATTATCTACCCTGGATATGTAACCTGATTATCTACCCTGGTTAAGAAGCCTGTTTATTTCCCTAGATATGTAACATAATTATCTACCCTGGATATATAACCTGATTATCTACCCTGGATATGTAACCTGATTATCTACCCTGGTTTAGTAGCGTGTTGGTTTCCCTAGATATGTAACCTAATTATCTCTCCAGGATCGGTAACCTGAATATCTACCCTGGATATATAGCCTGATTATCTACCCTGGATATATAGCCTGATTATCTACCCTGGATATATAGCCTGATTATCTACCCTGGATATATAACCTGATTATCTACCCTGGATATGTAACCTGATTATCTACCCTGGATATGTAACCTGATTATCTACCCTGGATATGTAACCTGAATATCTACCCTGGATATGTAACCTGATTATCTACCCTGGATATGTAACCTGAATATCTACCCTGGATATGTAACCTGATTATCTACCCTGGATATATAACCTGATTATCTACCCTGGATATGTAACCTGATTATCTACCCTGGATATGTAACCTGAATATCTACCCTGGATATGTAACCTGATTATCTACCCTGGATATGTAACCTGAATATCTACCCTGGATATGTAACCTGAATATCTACCCTGGATATGTAACCTGAATATCTACCCTGGATATATAGCCTGATTATCTACCCTGGATATGTAACCTGATTATCTACCCTGGTTTAGTAGCGTGTTTGTTTCCCTAGATATGTAACCTAATTATCTCTCCAGGATCGGGATCCTGTTTATCTCCCTGGATATATAACCTGATTATCTCCCCTAGATGAGGCACCTGTTTATCTCCCCTGGATATGTAACATGATCATCTCCTCTGGGTCGGAAACCTGCTTATCTCCCCTAGATATATAACCTGGCTATCTCCCCTAGATGAGGCACCTGTTTATCTCCCCTGGATATGTAACATGGTCATCTTCCCTGGATTGGGAACCTGTTTATCTCCCCTGGATATATAACCTGGTTATCTCCCCTGGATCAGGAACATGTCTATCTCCCCTGGATAATAGGACTGAGACCACAATTAAGTACTTCCGGGTTCAGGCCCCACGAATGAAGTCCCCTCAAAAATGTATGTATTTCAGGAAAACAAATCAAAAGCCTCTTTGAACTTGATTTCTGTTGATGAATTTAATGTGGATTTATAGTAGAGATGTCAATCTAGGTTTTGTGATGTAAAATAATAATATTGATCATTTATTATGTGCTCCAGGACCCTGTGTGATGAGTCCTGATTTGACCTCTACCCCTGACCCGGATGTATATAGTCCACGTTGGTGACACATTTTGACAGCTATCTCCAGAAAATGCTGAACATGCTGGGTTGAAACTTTTATATTTTGCTTCTCAGATGTTGATCTTGGCCAGGTGAGATGGAAAGTTGCATATGAGATATTGGGAATTTATTATGAATTTTAATGTTACAATGAAACATATAGCGAAGCTAATTGTGGTCTCGATCCTAATATGTAACATGGGCATCTCCTCTGGGTCGGAAACCTGCTTATCTCCCTTGGATATATAACCTGGTTATCTCCCCTGGATCAGGAACTTGTTTATCACCCCTGATCTGCAACCTGGTTTTCTTCCTTTATTTTCAAAGTATCAATGAACGAACAAGTAATCGTTAATCGTATCGATTACTTCTCTCACATGCTGAAAAAATATTAAATTTGTCGATGATTGCGGGCCTTTTGGCGCTGTCAGAACCAAATGTACACTTCCATCCTGTCCGCCAGTAATGATTGTTATAAGTTAATATAACTCGTTTCATAGTGGTTTTTTTGTTTTTGTTTTACTTTTGTTTTTGTAAAATAAATAAATAGATAAATAAATGACGAACTTTGCTTCCTTCTTTAAATGTACATTTGTGTATCTCATTCTGAACACTTTTCCATCTAGAATGTATTGCTAGATACGATGACGAATATAACATGATATTATCTGTTATTTTCTATACACATCACTGTAACCATTTAAGTATCACGTAGACACCATCTCAATTGTTCGTTGTTATTGTGAAGATAGTCAAATGCCATTCTGTTCCCTGCTACTTCGAGCGTTCCTTCATTAAATGCGACATTTGCGTTGAAAGCTCGCATGTTCTATTTGAATACGACCCAACTATAATTATTTTCCCTGTCTGTATCCGGCGTTATATTGTGTGATATTCCATGTGTTGTCTCATTTATTAGTTTTCACCAAAGAAAAATGATACTATTGATAGTGTTACTAATTATTGGGATAGGAAACTACAAATAGTAGAATGGAACCATTTTTGTGTAAGACGATTTGATGTTTTATACGGTAGCGTACAACGGTCACTAGATAATCATATATATATAATCTCATATATATGTAAACGTACCGTTTACTTTGTCGTTTGTGCGACTTCTTTTTCCTGTGCATATCACGTATGCATGACGTACGTGTATTATCAAGCATGTATGACGTACGTGTATTATCACGTGTGTATGATGTACGTGTATTACCTCGTTTGCATTACGCACGTGTATAACCTCATATATATGACGCACGTGTATAACCTCGTATGTATGACGCACGTGTATAACCTCGCATGTATGGCGCACGTGTTTTATCTCGCTGTATGACGTACGTGTATTATCTCGTATGTATGACGTACATGTATCATGTATCACATTTATACTGACAACGGGCGAACCAGTCGTCCCACTCCTAATATGCTGAGCGCTAAGCAGGAGCAGCAACTACCATGTTAAAAGACTCTGGTATGTCTCGGCTAGGGGACAGAACCCAAAGCCTTCCTCACAGCGGCGAACGCTCAACTAAAGGCCAAAAGTGAGGCATTATCAAGGGAGACATTAGGAAGAAGAAAGTTGTTCAGAAAGAAGAGAAAAGATAAGATCCCAAATTAAGTCGCCTCTTACGATCATGCAGTGGGGGCAGCAGGTACAATTCTTACATCCTACCTACAGGGCAGACCTCGTACATGTATGTATGACGTACGTGTATCATCTCGTTTGTACGACGCTCGTGTATTATCTCGTATGTATGAAGAACGTTTTTTTATCTAGTATGTATGACGTACGTTTTTTTATCTCGTATGTATGACGTACGTGTACCATCTCGTTTGTATGACGTACGTGTATCATCTCGTTTGTACGACGTACGTGTATCACCTCGTATGTATGATGTACGTGTATCATCTCGTATGAATGACGCACGTGTATTATCTAGTATGTATGACACACGTGTATTATCACATATGTATGACACACGTCTATTATCTCGTATGTATGACGCACGTGTATTATCTCGTATGTATGACGTACGTGTATCACCTCGTATGTATGACGTACGTGTATCATCTCGTATGAATTACGCACGTGTATTATCACATATGTATGACACACGTGTATTATCACATATGTATGACACACGTGTATTATCTCGTATGTATAACGCATGTGTATTAACTGGTATGAATGACGTACATGTATTATCTCGTATATATGACGTACGTGTATGATGAGGTATGTATGACGCACGTGTATGATCACGTATGTATGACGTACGTGTATGATCACGTATGTATGACGCACGTGTATTATCACGTATGTATGACGTACGTGTATGATGAGGTATGTATGACGCACGTTTATTATCACGTATGTATGACGCACGTGTATGATCACGTATGTATGATGTACGTGTATTATCACGTATGTATGACGTACGTGTTTTCTCTCGTTTTTATGACTTACGTGTATTATCTCGTATGTATGACGCACTTGTATTATCTCGTATGTATGACATACGTGTATCATCTCGTACACATAGGTATGACGTATGTGTATAACTCATATGTATGACGTACGTGTATGATCACGTATGTATGACGTACGTGTATGATCACGTATGTATGACGTACGTGTATGATCACGTATGTATGACGCACGCGTATTATCTCGTATGTATGACGCACGTGTATTATCTCGTATGTATGACGCACGTGTATTATCTCGTATGTATGACGCACGTGTATTATCTCGTATGTATGACATACGTGTATTATCTCGTATGTATGACGTACGTGTATTATCTCGTATGTATGACGCACGTGTATTATCTCGTATGTATGACGCACGTGTATTATCTCGTATGTATGACGTACGACTTACCTTCTCGTACGCACGGATTAGTGTATCTCGTACTGTACCAGTGACGACTTATGATAGGTGTGAGTTAATAAGTCGCCACGCCTATTGTTATTTTTTTATTATCTCGCATCGCTTCTTATTTGGTACACACCTGACTATTGTAGTGGCCCTAGTACGCTGCCGTAGTTTAAATATGTAGCCATAGTACATTTGTTTTGTATCACAATTATTGGAACACTCGAACAGCTGTACGTAGGATAATTACGCGCCAGGTTGGCGTTTCTGTACTCGATCAATATATATTGTAAATATATACAACGTCAAACTAACCTCGAATGCAGTAAAATGCCATCGTTAAATATAGGTAAACATCGAGCTAATTGCCATTACAGAAGTACTTATTTGATGAACTGCCAAAGTGTGTGTCAATTTAATAAATACTAAAACTTATAAACAAATAGTCATTTGTTCATGACTTTAAATGATCCTCGCAAACATTTAGTATGATATTCAATACATGTTTGTTTGTGGAATCTAAATACAGGTGAAAGACGTATCGATTTTCACGTGTTTGATGCCAATCTACACCTGTTGGAGTCTTTGTTTTTTCGTTTATCATGGTATAATTAGGGAAATATCTGATCACACCGGTCTCGTGCGGGTCTAGGTATAGGGAGATTGGACGGTAGCGAATGGTAACCAACCTACTGTTTCTCATAGCATGACTGTAGAATATGCTGTTGTGCTTCCTTTCTTTATCATACTCGCCGACGATTTCTTGAAATTTCCATTGGGGAATTTCAAGCCTTCTAGAAGTACATTTATAAAGCTCCTTTTGAATAAAACCTTTAAAACACATGGACTTGACACATATTTCCAATCAATATACATGTATATATATGCATTGTATGTATATGATACCTATAATACAAATAGGCAGGTGATTGGGAGTTCGTTTCAGTGCAATGTGTGACTTAAACCTTCATATTTACATCGTCTACTGAAACCATGAACAATATAATATTTACTGACAATTCATTTGTTAAAATAGTCTGTCCACTTTATACGTACATATTTCAATCGAACTATTTGTCTGTCCGTTCTTTCTATCTACTCTCTCCTTTTTCCTTCTGTTCGTATCGACGTTGGCTTTTGCCGACAAAACGGAAAGAGATTGTTTGTTTGTTTGTTTACCGTCATATTAACAGCCAGGGTCATTTACGGACAGTGCCAGATTTGGAGGTGGAGGAAAGCCGGAGTACCCGGATAACCCGGAGAAAAACCACCGGCCTACGGTCAGTACTCGCCACCCAGAGGTGGAGGGCTAGTGATAAAGTGTCGGGACACCTTTACCACTCGGCCACCACGGCCCTACGAAAAGAGAAGCTTTACTCGTACTTGAGTGAAGCTAAAGAAAGACGCTATCAAAATAACATAAAAATTAGAAAAGAGTGAGAAACTGATCTAAGGTGTATTTTAGTGGGTCCAGTTAGAATACACACAGAAACGCTAGACACCAAAAATTGTTTTCCTTAAGAAAGTTGAAAGAATACCTTAAGTTAAGGAAGGTTGATGAAACCGTGGCCAGACCCGGAAACGTGATTACATTAGTCCCCTCAAAGTATCACACAGAGATGACAATATGTGACTTGTTCCAGTGTATATTGTATATGATATTCACTTCAATAACCAAGGCATGTTCATTTAACTTATTTACTTAACAAATATCAATACAATTTATGTAAATTGTGGGTACTGGTATGGCATACGAAATTGTGTATTGCACCATATATATTAATGTTGTTTTCTTATATACATATCTTTACATTATATCACAAATGATGCCATTTGTAAATACCATTAATATACATGTTTATAGATAGGACGTTTTAAAGTTATATATACAACTTGTGTCCAATTCCATTTGAATATTTTCAAATAAGTTATGATTTAACTAATTGGTTATTGTTCCTCGCGCCCGGATATCAATAATAATAACTAAATAAACCTAGCTACTGATAAATGTTTCGTCTGAGAGATGATCTCAGTTTGTGTTGCTGTATAACATATAACGCATTTGGGTCTGGAGCCAGCCTTTTACCTATTCGTGATATACAGACCATACACAAAAGTCTAATGATAAATAACTTTAGATCGTTACCGCATATATGTATCTAATCAACGCAACATCTAAAATTTAATGAAATCGGTTACAGATTGCCGGTTATTTTACTATCATTTCGACGTTGCCTTATAGCATTATACTCTAAATATTTTCTTTTCTTTTATGTTTTTATGCGTATCAAAATATCTTCATTTTTTAGTGATTGATTTCAAATATCAATATATATTTACATTCTGTGTTGCATTTACCTATATGTTATTAGTGAACCAAATTGTATTCATGAGACTGTATGTACAATTTACAGTGATTCGGTCAGTGTAGGAATACAGCTCCAGGTGTTGTAGGTAAAACAATGGCCGCCAGTCACTTGCACTGGCGGCCTAGAGAGCTTTCGAATGCTAGCATTTATTTACAGAAGCCGCAACGAAAAATAAAGCACCGTCACAAGGTATGAGAGTATAATTTTATAATTAAAAAATGTAGCCAACACGAAATTACTATAAGTGCCATTCTTGATCTATAAGAAATTATCCCAATTGTCAATGTTGTCACACTCACAGGGGCATTAAAAGTCAGGTATTTATATAAAAAAAATCCTTGTAAAAAATCGGGAGTATCGACATAGTTTCCGGTTGTGTATATATACTGTATTTTAGTTTTGTGGTTATTCACTGATGTCAAAGGCCTACCTTACAAAATCGAGCCCCTGTGAAGTTGAAAATCGTCTGCTATGTTAGCGACACTGATGTGACCGGTTAGACTGGAATCTGTTTCGAACGAAATATCCTTGGAATCGTTTTCACCTACTGTCAAGACGACTTTCTTTTTCCTTTAGAAGCTTATTATGATATTCTTCTGAAAATAGCGTAAATTCTGTCGATAGAAACATAAGTGTTTCCGAGGAATCGAGTCTGTCCTGTGCAATGCCCGTTCAACGCCGCATCACTTCTAAATGTTAACCGTATGTACCATTACGCAGAAAAACGGTTTCGATTTTAAACAATCAGAAATTATGCAATTGTAAACAATTTGACGATACCTGCAAGCGTATATGAAATAAAAAACAAAGCAAAATTTTATGTGTTTGCTATTAATAACGTCATGAGGGACTATATTATTCCTTCTGGAAATTTCGGCTGTTCCGGTATTTGAACTTGATGACGTCAGTGATAGGGTAAGCGGCAAATTTAAACGCGTCATAACCTACAATATATACAAAAATCTTTATGAATGTAAATATAAGCATTGAACTGTTACCAAATGGTAGTATACAGTCGATATGAATACAATTTGGGTGACAGATAAATATTTCATGTCGCCCGTTAAACTTCCGATTTAACCCAATCTCATCCATTCCGCTTCCTCAAACTTTAACACAGTTTACGTCATATCCGGTTATGCGTACTTGTTTATATTCAGATAAAAATCAACGAGTGATCATTCTATGTCGTTAAAATAGAATTTAGATAACATCTGGTCACTTTCGCGTAGAATATTATAAGATTTCTGCATTTCACGAATTTCTCCATCTTGAACTTTATAGAACAATCCTGCCACACGATCTTGTAACTGTCTAAAATGAGATCATTGATTGGTTGGTTTTGAAGGTCATATTTTGGTGCAATGTTTAGGAGTGGTTGTTGTACATCCATATAAGGTATGTTTTAGTGTCTTGCTACAATACACATTTTACCACTGACACATGCCCGTGGGTTCGCGTGCATGAGTAATACACGGTACACATCATTTACGTGGAAACGAGTACTTAACTTGGGGAACATTGATCATAGTTATGTATCCATGTTTATTGTTCTCTTGCGAATCTCTTTGTAGAACAAGTGAAGGTGAGAAAATCTAGAATATTTCAAGCCACCATATATTATGGCATGTAGGTACAGAAATTCAATTCGCGTGTGAATTCAAGAGAGGATATGTAAGTGTATTCTAAGTTCGGTTTATGTTTGTTTGAAGTGTTTTTGACTTCACAGCGACTGTTTGATAAGAACACGAGTAGAACCATTTCGCTACTAGCATTTCTCCCAGGAGATTTCCGGGATAATTTCAGCTTACATATATGTATTAATTGCGTAATTCTTGCGAATCAAATACGCTTATTCTAGTGAAAAATGCAATGGGAACAATTCAATTCAATTTCACCCCGAAAGTTTTAAACTTATAGGAAATATATATTATAACAAAAGGACAAAGACGTCTGTTCTTAATTGTTCTATCATACACGCTACATACTAGTATCAAACGTGAAATAGGTTAAGACGCGCACTCATAATAATTCCATCTTACAAGCTACAAAATCAGTCTTGATATCATCAACTTACAAAATAATAGCAATTCACACGTTATAATTAGCGTGAAACAACGCAAAAATAAAACTCCAATTTAAACAACTTTTGATACAAAAACGTACATCCTCGCATTTGATGCAGTTGTTTTAGAAGAAAAATCATTATCGTGTTTCATACATTCTAACGGAGATATGATAAGTCTTTTCTGTGTTTAGTTACTTATGTTATATACTTTCCTAAATCAATTCAGATTTAAGTCACATTTGCAGACTTCCTACATTAGGATTGGCTTGGTTTGTTTTTGTTTAATGCCTATTAATAGCCAGGGTCATTTAAGGACGTGCCTGGTTTTGGAGGTGGAGGAAAGCCGGAATACCCGGAGAAAAACCACCGGCCTACGTTCAGTCCCACGTAGGTTTCGAACTCGCAACCCAGTGGTGGAGGGCTAGTGTCGGTACACCTTAACCACTCGGCCCCCGCGGCCCCCTTCTACATTAGGACATTAGGTGTTCCTTATGTATCCTACATTAGGAACACCTCGCCCCAATTAATTCAAAGTACAATCGGAACTTCACAGATATACCTCACGACGCTTCACATACCCATCGAATATTGAATACCATTTCTCAAAATGACCCTGGCTATTTACAGGGCAATAAATAACAACAACATCAGCAGCAGCAGCAACAACAACAACAACAAAACATTGCAATACGAAAACACACCAATGCGAAAAGACAAAATTGCGTCAGCGTGAATAACGGAAACACAAAAACCGAAGTGAAAAAATAGTTAAAGCATTTAGCACTTCACACAAAGGTATAATATGTGCGTGTCGACATTCTATATAATAGCGTGATGAATGTTCGGATAACAAGCTTTCGTGAACAATACTTTCGCCAAATTCCGGTCGTTTCCGGTATATATGAAAGGAATCTTTACATCGGATTCAAAATGGACGCTCGTGTGAACTCAAAAAGAACATTTACATTCAGAAGTACAAAGGGGCGAGGTAAATACTTGTTTTTAAACCCATTATATAGTTTGTTTCGTCAAGCTTTCATCTGACTTTTAGAGCTCTATCCGATTCCGTGTCGGTAGTGTATCTCACTCCGTGTAACATGCGTTCAAATATGTCTGTCGGATAAAACCTCTACACATACACGTGAAATGTAGAATAATAAGATATACCTGCACTTTGTATATGAACTCATCTTATAAATAATAGCTTTTCAGATGTTCAATTAAATTTCAGCTTCTATTGACTACATATAATAAACTGTAATATGTGTCAGCATTGTATTGAGATAATCCGATACTGGGTCCATTGGAATCAAGATAAAAACACGAATTAAACTTGAATTTTTTTTTTTTATCAAACCTCATTGACCAAATATGCATTAGAGAAGAAAACAGTCCCTTGACCACCACTTTTTCGTAGTAGGACTTCCAAATGCTGTTGTATGTTGTGTATGTTCAATGAAATTGAAATCTTGTGTAAAATAGTTTTGCTGATTTGCCTACGAAATCATATTTAAGGTATCAAACAGACAGGTTTACAAACAGAAGAAAGGTAGTATCATTGTATATATAATTGACTCACGTGTTGTGTAGGACTGATGTATATATAAAACCAACCCTAGAACATCTCACTACCTATATACATTCCATATTGATTATGTATTATGTGCCCGGTCATTACTTGTAGAGACACAACAGACACCTGGGGTATGGTAAAAACTAACAAGATCGATAGACTTTGGTCCCCTGGTTCTCATATCCCGGGTGTTGGCATATATTTATATATATGAGTAAATCATTTAGTCATACTCTGGCTGGTGGTAGACACGGGTAAAGTGGTTAATTAATAAAACTTTGAATATCCAGATAAAAATAATTCCCTCTCCCAATCAAATATATCACATACTTCTTCATAATGTTTAAATTTCGAGTAATTTATTTTAGTTGATAACTATTTGAGGACGGTTGACCTTATCTTTTCAGGCCAAGTCCATATAGTGATATTAATTCCCTACACGACACACCTGTGCAGCCTCGGCTACAGGTGAATACAGACGCTAATTACAGCTGTCTCGTGTTACCTGAACAATACAACATAATTACTTGTCCGTACTTCTAACCTCAGTTTCTATTACCATTGTGAACGGTTTACAGGCGCCATTTCTACAGAAGACGTGGAAACGCGCTCCAGTTCTCAGCTCGTGCTTTGTTTCTTTGGTCGTATGGCGTGTCGCATGCGCATTGCATTCTTATATTATATTATATTATATTATATTATATTATATTATATTATATTATATTATATTATCTCTGTATAACATTGTTCGTAACGTTGAGATTATATTAAATGAAATGTATGACGGGGTGGTTTTTAGATGATGATGCCGTTTCGTTAGGTAATGATGGTGGATTGGTTTGGTAGTGATGGTGGATTGGTTTGGTGGTGATGGTAGGTTGGTTTGGTGGTGATGGTGGATTGGTTTGGTAATGATGGTGGATTGGTTTGGTGGTGATGGTGGATTGGTTTGGTGGTGATGGTGGATTGGTTTGGTGGTGATGGTGGATTGGTTTGGTGGTGATGGTGGATTGGTTTGGTGATGGTGGTAGGTTGGTTTGGTGGTGGTGGGTTGGTTTTGGGGTGGGGATTGGTTGGTGGGGTGGATTGGTTGGTGGTGATGTGGATTGGTGGTTGTGGATGGGGGTGGTTGGTTGGGTGGTGATGGTGGATTGGTTTGGTGGTGGTGGTGGATTGGTTTGGTGGTGTGGAGTGGTGTGGTTGGTTTGTGGGAGGTTGGTTTTGTGGATGGTGGATGGTTGGTGGTGGTGGTGTGTTTGGTGGGTTGATGGTTGGATTGGTGTTTGGTGGGGTGGTGGTGGATTGGTTGGTGTGATGGTGTTGTGTGTGTGTGGTGGTGGTTGTTTGGTTTGTGTGTGATTGTTTGGGTGGTGATGATGATTGGTTTGGTGGTGATGGTGGATTGGTTTGGTGGTGATGGTGGATTGGTTTGGTGGTGATGGTGGATTGGTTTGGTGGTGATGGTGGATTGGTTTGGTGGTGATGGTGGATTGGTTTGGTGGTGATGGTGGATTGGTTTGGTGGTGATGGTGGATTGGTTTGGTGGTGATGGTGGATTGGTTTGGTAGTGATGGTGATTGGTTTGGGTGATGATGGTGGATTGGTTTGGTGGTGATGGTGGATTGGGTTTGGTGGTGATGGTGGATTGGTTTGGTAGTGATGGTGGATTGGTTTGGTGGTGATGGTGGATTGGTTTGATGGTGGTGGATTGGTTTGGTGGTGATGGTAGATTGGTTGAGTGGTGATGATGATGGGTTTGGTAGTGATGGTGGATTGGTTTGGGGGTGATGGTGGATTGGTTTGGTGGTGATGGCGGGTTGGTTTGGTGATGGTGGATTGGTTTGGTGACGGTGGATTGGTTTGGTGGTGGTGGATTGGTTTGGTGGTGATGATGGGTTGGTTTGGTGGCGATGGCGGCGATTTGGTTTGGCTGATTTGTTTATGTGTGGTGACATATATGCCTATATGGGTATGCCCCCACCCCCCCCCCCCCCCCCCCCCCCCCCCCCCCCCCCCCCCCCCTATCCACTATTGCAGGATTTCTGATGTTAGTTTGCCCGGTGAACCGTTGCCTCAGATTGTTAAAAGACCGATAAGGTTTGATTGATGGTGGTGGTGTGATTTGGTGATGTTGGAAGTCTGTTTGGTTGTGTTAGTAAGTTAGGTTTGATTGGTGGTGATGGTGTTATTGGTAGTGCTGTAAGTCTGTTTGGTGGTTGTGAGGATGATTGTGCTGGCGGTCATGATGTTTTTGTTTGGGGGTGTTGGTTTTGTTTAACTGACAATAAACATCTGGATGTGATGCTGTCTACCAAGTTTCAACGGGAAACGATACAACCGTGGTTACTGCTTGATCGGTAACCATTGCAACGTAAAGGGCGGTAACTCTGGTAAATTGTATGTGCACGTACCCACTAGGAAAGGTAGCATTATAAAGTGCTTCTATTGGATGTACCCCATAATCTTCTTCAACACTCTATCATGATGTTAGTATGGAAAGCTATCGCAAAGCTGGAGTAAAGAAAAACTCCGAAACATATAATTTAACAGCATCGTAGAGTATATAGCGCTAGAATACACCGTACAATTTCAAAACAGTTAACACCAGCTTGTGAAAAGTTCAGTGAAGCTTCTAAATTGGTATTAAGATACCGAACATGTAAAGCAAAGGTAAAATGTATTTGCTATCAGTTTCAATGAAGTTGTTAAATTTTAGAAATTTTAGAAATCTGGACATAAAAAAGTGATATACCGCCATACCTGAAGACTACGTGTAATAACGTTTATGTAATCATTCGAGAAATATACGTTTTATTGTCGTCCGTGTGGCATGTACGTCAAGCCTCTCGTCTATTTCATATAAACTTCCATTTATTATTTTTGTTAAAAACAAAGTTTATAGCGGTATGTTGGAGCGTTATTAATGTAATAAGCTTCTTTACGTATATTTGATTTTAATATTACACTTAGCGTTCATTAAAACTTGTAAAAGATAATTATTACGACATAATTTTTCCACATATAGATGTCACCAGGTGGATCTCCGTGATTTCGCTCCAATTACACAGAACAATAAAAATCCACACGTCCCTCCGGTTATTATCCTCTTGTAAAACTATAATCTGAAAATTCTATAACGGATATTTCTTTACGAGATTTGCCAGCATTATAGCCAGTTGGGTTCCATTTTAATTCCAACTATATGGTATAACGTAGGTTTCCATGAATTTACACTTAAATGTCGCTGCATTTCAAGCGGAAGGTAATTTTCTCTTCAGACCCCTGTTTGTATAAAGCCTTTTCAGTTTTCTACCGTAGACAGAAAAACAAAGCCAATTCCCGTAATATTATTTTTATGTTCTATACTTTTCTTAATCTTCGGGTACATTTTCATTGGTATTAAACTGTTAAATATTATAAATGTAGTTTGTTTTATGAGATATTTTTGGTAGCATACATCTGTATTTAAAAGCTATCAAAGCTAACCATGCTTTTACGATTCTGTTACTGGTCGTAAAAGCTGGCGGTAGTCTCAGCCTTTCTGTAATTTACGCATAATATGAGGCAATTTTGATGACGCTTGGTACAATAATGACTTTATCGAATTATATTTCAGCAGCTGAACGGTGGTGATTTTCTACATTGAAACACTTTAACAGTATACTATATATAAACGACAGGAGTACCGGAAGTGCGAACTTTTCTCCGTTTAAAATTGTTTTATGATTATATTTAGGAAAAATATTTGACAATACAGCGGATGTAAAGAAGTAACATCGCTGACATTGAACAAACAACTAGTTGTGTTATCGAATAGGGCGCTGTGAATAGAGGCGTATCGTACCCAAACAAAGAGCACCCGGGATACGCGCCGAGTCACCGGCCAATGATACGGGAGCACTCCCCCAAACTAACGGAATATTCGATTTCTTTGTTGTGGGGATTTAAAAATCGTTACTCAGGAGACTTTAACCTTGTGTGACATTATACTACAAAAGATTTTTATGCATTTCAAGGATTTGTGATGTCTTGTGAAATAACACTTTAAATTTAGGTCTTCAAATCCGCGGGAACACGTGTAGAGTTTTTACACACGTGTGCACATAATATTTTTCGTCATTTGTTGTGAATGGAAGTCTACAAGTGCCGGAGTACCATCTAGCACATGTCCACATGTAGTCGACATCTGATATGTCAGCTCCCAGGGTTTCAGCTCCACAGGCAGACTGCTCGACGAAGGCAAGAGATTAAAAATAAGAAGGTCACGTCCTACGTTGGCTGCAGTGGTTGGATATCCTTATGATAAAGCAGTGAAAGTGAGCTTATCCCCACTTTACGTAGGCCGGCCGTGAGTGGTCAGAAGTTTCTTCCGGAGATAAATATATGTTACTCAGTGGTTGGGATTTATTTGTGGCGATTCAAGTGGTAAAGGAATACAACACGTGAATTGTGTGATCATCTCTTGTGAAATTTCTGTATGGTGTGACGACACCCCTGTGTTGTAATAGTTAACGCGAATTTAGCCGGATTTTATAGGTGTCCCATATTGGATTATTAGTAATGTATCCGAGGACTCTACTGTAACGTCACCATCTGTTCATATTGAACAGGCAAACAACTATGGAACCGTCAAAGATGCCGGAACTAATTGAAGTGAGTACACATATTAATAATATTTCGTCAACAGTATGCGAGATAGTATTTTTCACTCCCGTCTCACGATATGGGACGTTTAGAATTTCACATATGTTTCCAATAACTTGTTAATTTGGACTTTTTATGAACGCAGTTAGAAGTCAGACGTGTTTATGTTTTTCTCGTCTTTTCTCGTCCTATATTTCTGGTTATAAAGCTATACGTAATAATACAGCGCATGTATCAGAAAGTATATATATATATATATAAGATATAAGGAAATTTCATAACATTTCTATATTATGTAAATGCGAAACTGTTAATTATGTCACTGTGAAAACTGTTTCTAGTCTGTCACTTTGAAAATTGTCTAATCTGTCATTGTGAAAACTGTTTAACCTAATACCGAAAACTGTCTAATCTGACAATGTGAAAACTATCTAATATATTTCTATGACAACTGTCTAATCTGTCACTGTGAAAACTGTCTAATCTGTCACTGTGAAAACTGTCTAATCAGACACTGTGAAAACTGTCTAAATTGTCACTGAAAACTGTCGAATCTGTCAATGTGAAAATTGTCTAATCAGACACTGTGAAAACTGTCTAAAAACTAAACTGTCACCGTGAACCTGTCTAATATGACACTATGAAAACTGTCTAATTTGTCACTGTGAAAAATGTTTAATCTGACACTGTGAAAACAGTGTAAACTGACATTGTAAAAACTTTCTAAATTGACACAGTGGAACTGTCTAATCTGACACTGAAAACTGTCACAATGAACACTTTCTAAACTGACACTGTGAAAACTGTCTAATCTGACACTGTGAAACTGTCTAATCTGACACTGTGAAACTGTCTAATCTGACACTGTGAAACTGTCTAATCTGACACTGAAAACTGTCACAATGAAAACTGTCTAATCTGACACTGTGAAACTGTCTAATCTGACACTGTGAAACCTCTAAACTGATATTGTAAAAACTGTCTAAATTGTCACTGAAAACTGTCGAATCTGTGGCTGTGAAAACTAACTAATCTGACACCTAAGTTGGTATAGCAGACAGGGAGGTGATTTGTAAGGATAGGCTAGTGACGTAAGATAGATAATGTGTAAAATCTCTATATTATTTAAAAATCGTTGCGTGGAAACTGTATAATCTGATACTTTCTTTAGGTAGAGTTAGAAAGTTTACTTTTTTATCATACTTGACGGACTTTACAAGTTGTTTTGTAAATATGATCCGCTAGATTACAACGAAACGCTTTGACTTTGGAAAAGGATTCGTTTTATAATCGAGAAAATCATTTCTGTGAGAAATGTGTGTATAGTGTAAGTTTGGGTTCGTTCACAATATGTGAAAACGTTTGTATATGCTATTATTAATAGATTCTCTGTTAATGCGGGGGAAATACAAAAAATGTACATGCATTGCTCGTGTGTTAGTGTAAGTAAACAGGCTATCCTTTTTTAAGTAATATGTAAACATTTATATATATATGAGAAAAACACCGTATTCGAAGTTTGTTTTATTCCATGGAACGTAATCGTAAAAGCGAAACTTTTGTAAACAAAAACATGTCGGCCATGTTTATAGGGGGAGCGGTGAACATTGTACCGTTATCACAAGCACAAGGGCTATAGTGCAGCGCCCTTACACACACCAGACTCACGTGATCAAATTACGGTTTAATGGGGCGTTGACACCGAAATTAAAAGCTGTACAAGTATGGCAATTGGACATGTGCGTGTGTGACTACATGCGTGGTGATTTAAATGTTCGCATGGTGTAGCAGCTAATAATAATAAAAATAATAAGAATAATGAAAACGCAAACATAAAAAAGGCTTAAATTAAATCAGTGTACTTTTGACGTACATGGATTTCAAATTTGAAACTTATTTCAGGATAAATACGAATTCATTAATGGCGATACGTAGTCTGAGTATTACTATTAATAGTAACAGCCGGGGATGTTGTCAGTCGGGTTTTATCGCGTACATTCAACAGCTACTTTACTTTTCGTCCTTGTTTTGATTAATGTCAATTATGTGGCCTTCTTAACATCACCAACTACCTTTTATACTACCAAAATGGCACTGTCCAGAAGGTGTCGATAAAATAATGGTTTAAATACAATACATGGATGTCCTTTATCGAGCTAGAAAGGTCGGAAAAACGATGGATTTTGCAGCAGGAATGCATTTTTTAATTCAATTTTTTTTTTTGCGAAGGAAAGTGAGTTTACACGTTAAGTTATGAATTTAAGCTGATATTACGCAATGGACGGAAACGACGATTTGTCCTAAAACTGCTGTCATATCACCAGGTATGACAACGGGAGTGGTTTGATCCCTGAAATCTTTTATCGATTACGGTCTTAAGGAAGGTATTTATTTCCCACTCCTACAGTAATAGAGTTATTTGAAATTATACATAAAGGGAAGAAATCTTTGAGATACTAAGTTTGAAATAATTTAATGACACTTGTGAAATAGAAGAGGAGACAGATTTGACTGGTGTGAGGGGAATATTTATTTATAAGAAAATTATCATAAAACGACGGTAGCACTTTCTAGATAATAGGAGGGGTACATTAGTAAAATACAAGAGGCGAGTCACAGAACCTCGAGATAACTGGAATATTTGAGTGTAAAAAGGTGGGCGTTATTTTTAGAATATTAGTGAAATAACTAACTTGTATGTTGTGGTTTATGGTGTCCGTGTCCCCGCCTAGGTGCCATATGGCGCACTTGGCTTTAGCTTTAACAACTATAAAATAATGTCATTTAGAATTAGCATGACGTCACAGTCGACTAGATATCACCTGGGCCAGCTGGACTAAGGCTATATATAGCTTTCTTACCTTTACCGGGATAGGGAAAAAATCGATATCAGCATTCAGGACATGATCATTTCCGATTAGTGTTGCAGTATTTTCTTTCAAAACGAGAAAATCATTGGACCGTGAGAATAAATTACACTATCTTATTCCACACCTTGAGAACAGCGTAGCTACATGTAGCAATGATTAACACAAAATGACGATGATATTTAAAGTTAGTTGCTTAATAAGAAATGTCATTGATTAAAACGAAAAGGGACAGGACCTTAAACACTTAGCCTGGTATAAAGAAAATATATGTTAGATTTGGATATTGTATAGAGCTGTGATATATAGACGTAACACAATATCCCTAATTACATGCTTTCCTGACGTAAATCTTTGACATGGCGATTTGATAAATGATAATTCAATGTAATCTTATTCTGTTGTCAGGCTGATTCAAGTTCTAGTACTCACAGACCGATGGCAAACTGTAATAATTTCGAAGAAAGCAACTCCTTACCTAGGAAACCAGACGCCCAGTGGGTAAGTTGTCTTTATTTTGTAATTTGATCTATTCAACTTTAACCCCCATCCCCTTGTTCGCTCCCCGTAATCAACCACCAGCACACTTGTCTACGACAGGAAAGCTAGCCCCTTCTACACACTGGGGCCTCCCTATCTGATCGACCCCTTCAACCTCCCGCGTGTTTACTTCCACAAATCCCTACCGCCCCTCCCACTTTTACCGCGGGAGATTTAGCGCCACTCGGTGAATTTATTTGCCCACTAGACTGACCTTGTCTGTAATGTTTTTGTACGGCAGCTGACACTCAACAGTTGTTGTTGTACAAGATAAATGAGGTAAAGATTACCACTGTGACAGGTTAGCATTGTTATGTAACATAGTTATTGAAGTCGAGCAAGTTTCATTCAAAATGTCCAGCTGGAATGTTGGGACATACCTGCACATTCCTGAATCTATTTAATGATACCGGTGAAAGAGACATAGACGTTGAAATTCTGTCACCAAATAGAAACGTGTGCTAATGTGATTAAGTTGGGTCTTTTTACACAGGGACCTGAGGATCGGATTAAATATGAAAAATGTGTACTGTCATTTGGAAGGACATTTTTACGAAGTGTTGAACACATATTTAAACCCATAAACTTACATAATTACAATGCTAGCTATACTCTGTACACGAACCAGTATTGTCCACACACGACGCGATTGTTTATGATGCCCCTGTGACCAGGATATTAAAGGGTTGTGCAATATATAAACTATGCAGTTGATTATCGTGTCCTTGTGACCAGGATATGACACAATTTGCAAGTCCTACGTTGAATGTAATGTAGATAAATAATATACTATGTATGTAGAACTTCATGTACTACTTATCCCCAAAGTATATAGAAGATGTACACTTAGGGTTGGGGTCAACTCCGCTGACAATAATGCAAGTCTTATCCAAAGTTATGGAAATGATGATACAGAGAACTCAGTGACTTCCGGTTGTGACTTTTGAGAACGGGATATCCCACGGTTTGAGCGTCGAGTTCTACTGATCTGCTGTGTACATTGTGATATAAAGGACACGTTCAGGAAAACACTTTATGTCCTGCTGTGCACACGCATTTCATACATGTGTTGCATCAGAATCAATCGGAACACCTCGCCTCCGTCTGCGAACGTAGTTTCGAAGAACATGACGAGGAGTTCCGATTGGCATCAGAATGCAGATTGTTCCTACATCGCACCGAATGTACAATGCCAGCTGGTTTGCTACTGTATTCTTATCTAAAAGGCGACAATGCGGAACAATGGAGATGGGGCGTAGCGTGTGTCTTCTTTTTCTTCTGTGTAAGACAATATTGAAGACACCAGATTTGATTTACTATCAAAAGTAATTAAAACTTGCGATGTACTGTCATTTTCTCCTACATGCTCCTTCTTTGCTACCGTGTCTTCATTTGACACAAGTTTTTTCCTATGACGTCATCCCCGAAATAAGTAAACCAAACACAGAACAAATCAAGTCTACTGTAGTGACCATACGTGTATGTTCTGATAGAACCTACTGCAGTGACCATACGTGTATGTTATGATAGAACCTACTCACGTGACCATACGTGTATGTTATGACACAACTTACTGTAGTGACCATACGTGTGTGTTATGATAGAACCTACTGTAGTGACCATACGTGTGTGTTATGACAGAACCTAATGTAGTGACCATACGTGAATGTTATGATGTAACTTACTGTAGTGACAATACGTGTGTGTTATGATAGAACCTACTGTAGTGACCATACGTGTATGTTATGATAAAACATACTGTAGTAATCATACGTGTTTGTTATGATAGAACCTACTGTAGTGACCATACGTGTATGTTATGATAGAACCTACTGTAGTGACCATACGTGTATGTTATGATAGAACCTACTGTAGTGACCATACGTGTATGTTATGATGGAATTTACTGTAGTGACTAGTGACCATACGTGTATGTTATGATGTAACTTACTGTAGTGACCATACGTGTATGATATGATAGAACCTACTGTAGTGACCATACGTTTATGTTATGATAGAACCTACTGTAGTGACCATACGTGTATGTTATGATGACCATACGTGTATGTTATGATAAAACATACTGTAGTAATCATACGTGTTTGTTATGATAGAACCTACTGTAGTGACCATACGTGTATGTTGTGATGGAATTTACTGTAGTGACCATACGTGTATGTTATGATAGAACCTACTGTAGTGACCATACGTGTATGTTATGATAGAACCTACTGTAGTGACCATACGTGTATGTTATGATAGAACCTACTGTAGTGACCATACGTGTATGTTATGATGGAATTTACTGTAGTGACTAGTGACCATACGTGTATATTATGATAGAACCTACTGTAGTAACCATACGTGTATGTTATGGTGGAATTTACTGTAGGGTAGCGCAGTGCAACAACCATCGGTATCCGATGATTTAAGTTTTCCATTTTGGCTCTACCTGTCTGAGAGGAACTATCAGAAGACAGCAAAAATCAGTCATATTGGGAAGTTTAATTTTGCTGGAGGAGTACTGTAAGTGTAGTCACGAATACATATGCTATATATATGTTGGTCCTGGTGGAAACGGGAAAGGACTTAGGTGTCTGGAAAAAGTGACGCGGTCGGATACGTGACCCAAGCTTTCAGGTGCGATACGGAAATGGAACCGCTGTCGTCATGATGGAATACGTATGCGTTTTCTACTACGCTACCCGCCAAATCCATACAGTGCATACTAATTCCTTTGATCAGCTGAATCTGACGTACAAGTACCGGAAGTAGAATGTAGTATTCTATTTTAAGAAGTACCGGAAGAGGTGTATTTTTGATCCGTACATTTATAATATTCTATAGTGGAGGCTTACCACATGAACCTTGACAATGAGTTTCTGAGACATACATCACAAGAATCACCCTGAAACCAACACAATCGGCCACAACAACGCCCGATTTCGTCCCGTGGGAGGTGTGATAGCGACGTTCTAATTCGTACGAGAGTGATATCGTATCCTCACGGGATTTTCAATTAAATTGTCTGCATGTCAAATTGTAGTATATTGTCAAATTAACTGTGATTAGATACATTCTAACAGCCGATATGCATGTTACCGGCGCACAGCTCCGATAGCTCCGGAGCAGAGATATAGTAATATACGTCAATGCTATATATCGCGTGGTCGGTTTTCATTGGCCGAGATTTAATTAAGGTGGATGAACTAAATTGGTTAAAATATATATACTGGCATTTTCTAGCAGTGGAGAAGGCAATAGAATTGGTACAATTCGATTTACTTACAATAAAAAGGCGAAGTGCTATCTGTATGACAGAAAACGGAATGTGATAAGAAATTGTATCAAAGCCATTGTTTGTACATTAATTTCTTTGTTAAATTAATGAAAATTCAATTTTTGAAAATAAATGTTTGGAAAAAATCTGATATAAAAACATAGAAGCTATATTTCATCGCGGCACATATCGAATGACCATACCAGGCACAACTAGTCGAGCAATGAGGAACCATATACAAATTGTACTATCTAATTATCGGCACATTGCTGCTGAAGTATGGCTTCTCGAAACGAAACGCGCCATAATTGGCAATTAATTTTTATTAAATGTGATTGAGATAAAACACTAGTAATTGCTCAAGAAGTGAACGTTCTCGCGAGGTCATGACGGATTGAGAGGCATCACGCTATCTTCTAGAAACACTTAAAACATGTCGCAATGATATTATAGCTTTTCGGTACAGCTGATCGACAGTTTGCATTCGCACGGAATGGAATTACGACAGAATTTTCTCAGAATTGACCCCTTGGGATTAAACAGATTTTTCAAATTGTCAGTTTACATTTCAAATTTAGGCGTTATTTGGAGTGTAGTTCGATTTCCTTGCGAGCTGCGACTACAGTGAGTAGTACTAGCGTATACGTAACTTTGTGTAAAAACTCATTTTCCATGTATGGCGGATGAATACACGACTAACCTGCTATTACGGGTTTGTTACAGATGTAGCTGTTTGACCTGACAACATATTTAAATCCTCGCGCTTCTACAGAAAGTGCAACCGGAAACGTCTTTCATATCATTTCGACGTTTTACACGAAATAAAGAAAATGTGACTTGAAAGCGTAACATCACAACGAAAGCGATTTCAATAGAACCGACAGTGTGTAATAAAAAATATATGGTAAAATATGATACCTTCGCGTACTTGTAGATGATTTAAGCCAGATTCTGACTTTCATATCATTTTTACAACTTATTACATTCAACGTAAATTGATGAATCATGACAGTACATTCAATTTATGTTAAATGGCGAGACTCGCTGTTTTCTCATTTACAAAAATGGACACGGTTATTTAGGAATAATCCGATATGTTGTTCAAGGTCACGGGTGCTAAATGTATTATAGTTATTACGTATGTATAACTTGGAATAAGAATGTGTATACATTAAGATATTGAACTTCAGTGACTTAAAAAAATCATTCTCATATTCCTTTTTTTCGTTCTTGCTTTTACTTTCTGTCGACTAATGATAGTATTATGTTTCAAAAATATTGTCCTATCACCAAACACAGTATTTTTTCTGTCGCTGCCGACCCATCACCCGGCAAAATGAAAGACTGTTACATCTCGGTACAAAAGGGGAGCTGGAACTAAAACACGCTACAATGGAGGATTGAGGTTTCCTAGATAACATCAACTGTTTCAGTTACAGCTTTCAATAAAGCCCTGCCTTGTTATCGATACAATTCAAAAGCCGGCCTATTGATGTTAAAATCCGGTTATGCCCGGAATTTGTATTTGCGAGAAAAATGCTAATTTGTTTTGATGTTTATCTATAAGAGCATTGTTTAGGGAAACACAACCAAGAGTTGACAAAGATATAATGATACAATATAAGCATAAGTCGATGGTTATTCAACCTGAAAAAAACACAAATGAATTGGCCTTTTTGCCAATAATACAAATGCCGAACAGTTAAGCGTCCGACATCAGTTATAGGAAGGGTAGTGTCTACAATGATACGGCTCTAATATGAACAATAGTGTCCACACACATGGCCCAGGAGCGAGAAAACCACACATAAAAGTCAATTTGGGTCAATTATCTCTTTACACGTGGGTCCCCTACGTACATGAATGTATCACTCTGGCCAAGTTCAGCTCCCAGTCGCGTTTTGAAGCTTAGGTTAGACCTATACTATCATAACGGAACTCCAAAGATATTAGGACACATGAATTTGGTACCCCATTTTAAAAAGAGTTCCGCTTGAGGGACGTTCATGAATGACAATAGACTAGTTTTGATTCGGTACAGTATATCATTCAGACACACTATTTCGGCAAGACATCAAAACTTAATTGATTATGAGCCTTGACGGAATTGGCCGATGTTTCGATTGAAGTTGTCACGTTGTCACGTTTTTAAACAAAATTATATTTCTGACTATTTATATAACCACCAGATGTCCCTGAGCAAAACATTTTTGTTTTGTTTTATTTTTAATCATTTTAACATGACAACAAATACAATATGACACAGAAACTGAGCACAAACATGATGGAGATGGGATCCTCTTCAGCCCAGGTTCTTTAGCTCCTAGGAAGCGTCATAATCTCCTACATTACTGTACATGTACATTGAAAAATACCCTGTGCGGCCGCGCTTGGACTCGAACTATTGACCTCTCAATTTTTAGGTATGCATTCTACTGGCTACTGTTATAGGCTAGAGGAAAATCCCCGCTTATATAGTAAGGTGACTTTCAGCTTTTACATAAGAATTGAGAATTATGTTTGTCATTTGTACACGGAACAGCTGATTGACAGTATTTAACCGGCCAATTAACAAACACTCGACTCGACACCACTTATTTATACCTTACTTGGTGTTTAGATATAGTAGGAAATTGCCTATCGCAGGTACATTTACGCTAAATGATATTCGATAACATTCAGTGTACCTCTATTGACATTGCTGATTAAATTGGTATTGATATAGAACCGGAAGTAGACTAATTTATTAACCGGAAGTAGAATTATTATATTCTTCGTCGGATAACTTTCGGTACACTAGTCTCTGATTCTTTCAATTTCTGGCTGCTTAACCGAAGTAAACTGGATCATCTGCCGTGTTTTCCCTCAGTTCTTTGAACCCTTCACAGTGTTTATGTTTATATCTACTACCATACATGGTACTTCTCATAATAGCGCTCAGCAAGTTTCTCGCCGTGTAAAATGTACATTCCACAAAATATTTTAAGTATGGATATTACGAGTTTGCTATGAGTTTTTCTGAAACGTATGCAAACATTGTCTTTCCACGCCACACTTGGCTTAAAAAACAGATAATGTCGTATACGTTTAGAAGCTGCAAATTTTGAAATACAATATTTCAAATATATTTCAATACGTTTATCATGATGAATGTTTCCAAAACAACTCCTGGGTTCGATCGTTCACTACACTTTATAAATAAATATTTAAGAGAGTTCCGAGCTCTAATTTCAGGAATCCTAGCGGACAAAACCGGTACTAAGGCAAGTAATAACACTCGACACTTCCTCTTATTCTGTTAAAGTCGCATAAAACAAACAAGAGTGTAAACAGCCCAAAACAAGACATTTGTAAGAACAGCATGTCATTCTGTAGAATTCAGCGAAAATTTAACTTTAAATAGCCGGAAGTAAACTGTTTGAAAATATTGAGCGCTGTTGAAAATATTTTCATTCGTGAATCTTTAATCAGAATCCAGTTAGAATCTCATATTTACAAAGTATTGACCCAAACCTTAAGGAGAGTCCGCATCACCAAAGTATTTTTCTGTAAAACTATTTCTTTTAACATGCGAAATGACGTACAGTATTCCAATTATTAGTTTTTCTATCAAATGGCTAGTGTCGGTATATGAACTTGTAATTGACACCCACTTAGTCAGATTTCATCTTGGTATGGCGATGTCTTCTATATATAACTTCAGTCATTAGTTAATATGGGCGTGGATGTCAGATTTTCTTTACACATGTGCCAGGGCAATCCTAGATAAGGATCAAATTAGTTGTAGGTGTTCTAGCGAATTTTGATCTTGTATTTAATTAATTTTCTTCAGATACTGTTGTGTAGAGACTGGCTGAATATAGCAATGTTTTGTGCTCCAATGTGAATAGAAAATATCCTCCCTGCGTTAGTTAGCAGTTGCTTATCTTCATTTATGTAGAATATTCAGTATTATTCATATCATATCATTCCTATTTGTGTTGAAATCTATAAATACAGATATATTATTATTGACACCATGTCCCTATCACAGACGCCATAGTGCTCGAAACTGTAGCTGTTATAAAAATGAGGTCTTGGTCATTGTGAAACTGATATTTTATATGATAAATATCAACATTAACGTTGAGATGATTATTAGAGCGATATTTTCTTTTTTAATTTTAGTGTCTGTACAATTGTATGTGCAGTTTGCAGTTAAGGTCCCATAAAACACATTATGGGTTATTGATTATTGTTATTTACTGCTTACAGCAATAAAAATAGCAACAAATACATCTCCCTAGTTAAACTGTGGCCACTACTGGAGTAGAGTAATGGATCTTTATATGTAGTGAAACTCCCATCCTTTTGTTGATGGTAGTTATTTGAATTAGTTTGTGTTAACCTGCAGTTCAGTGACGCTATCTTGACCAGAAATCGACCATGCAATGGCGAATCTAGGTTTTATTGTTTTCTCTCACGTGGATCATTGGTTTTCTAAGGAATGCTAATCTGCACGTGATTGTTGAATGATACATACTGAAAGATCACTTACAAAGTTTATTTTTCATCAGCGAGACAATAGTAAAAATAACCGGAAACGGTTGACTCCATCTCCCTCCCAGATACCTCCTCCCCGAACACATATCACAACTCTGCACTAGGCTGTCAGAGAAGCTATTAGCTACTTCCGGTTTGGTGTGAGATGCTTTGATTAAATTTGGAATACCTATATGAAAATAGTTCATCCTGGTGCTTATTCTGCCCAATAGAAATATTTATCAGACTATTATCAGACAAAATAACACTTTCGTTTTTAGCTCGCCTGGCCCTGACTCAGGGCAAAGGAGACCTGATGTTGCATAAATGGGGGGTATGGGTCCCTTTGGGACTGGAGAGAGGGGGCCTAATAGGGGAAATGACTTTAAACCATATTTTGAAGATGCAGCAAAAAAGGTAGAAAAATAACTGTAATGTAACTTAGAATATTTTTGCCATGATAACTTAAATATCCAGGTGAGCGATGCAGGCCTCCTCTGGACCTCTTGTTTACATAATGCATGTAGGTAAATTAGTTGAGTTGAGAAAAATGTTTTACTGAGAATGTTTAATGAAACCGAAACCCGAAAATCAGTAAGTCAGTATTTCAATGATGCAAATCGGGAGCGAGAAAAGAATATTCAGCTCATTTCGTCATGTCCATAGAAGCGAGATATGAAGAGACCCATTGCAGAATTGGGAATTTCGTTTTGTTTTCTCTTCATAGAATAACACGGAAATGACAAAGATTAATCCGCGGCGTCCATTGTAACATATGGGATATTAATTACTCTCTATATCCCTTTGAAAATGTACGTCTACAATTTTGTTTCCTAATGTCTTATTTGGCAACACCTCGCTTTTAGACTTAGTATTAAGCATCTGTCAAAACGAAAACGGTTATGTCCTTTGACCTGCATAGAGATGGGCAAGTTCCTTGTCAGTACGCCCATGTGACCAGTATCGTGTTTTTCGATTGGTTACACTATAGCTACTCCATCATCCATGGACATCGTTATTATAGGAATTAGTGATTTGGCAATATGTCCGTAATTGGAATAAAAATATGTACTTATATGATTAACACGATACCCCCTCTCCTCCGACTTCACATGTTTCCGTGTTTATAAACAGTGGCAGGAGATATTAATCGAGAAGAAAATGATTAAATGAAAATATTCAGCAGTTCAACAGGAATAGAATCCCGTACATGATGATCTTTGTTTGATGAACCTTATCACCTTCCCCCAAACTCGCTGCCTATACCTCACCACATTCTTTCTGGCGAATATCCAAAATGCCTGCGTGCGTTAAAGTTCTGCGTATGCAAAAAATGGTACAAATTTTATTGAATCTTGTAAAAACGTCAATAAAATATATGTAAATTTGTTACATTTTATTCTATGAAAGTTTTGGAAAAGTTGGTCTCTGATATTATCAAGGAGTCTATGAAAATGGCAATAAATCTTCATTTGTTGGCAGTTTGTTCCGACATTGAACGCTGTCCGATTGTAGCATTGCCGATCCATCTATTGCGCCGTCTCACTCAGTTATTTACAGAAGTAATAAGTACTCCAGCGCTAGTTTAACCTTCGGTGACATTTGTAAATGGATCTTGGCCAGGCAATCAATCGTGGCTTGGCGGAGTGGTGCTGCCGAAGCGCTTCTTCAATCACGACAATACAATTACACACGTCCAAGGGTCCACTCTCCGGACACTTTGGCCACCGTGTGGACACCCACCCCCTCCCTACCTCTCCCCATATACACACGACGTCCAATATTCGTTGACACGGTAGCAACATGTTCAAATGTTTCATTTCCATTACTTGATTTTTGTTCGTTAATCTTTATTAATTTGCAACAACAGAACGATTTTTTGTGTGGCACTACGTGCCGTCGCGGAATGACAGCGAACGGCTGTCGTAATGGGTGAAAAGGCCAGTCCATTACCGTTATTAGGAGCCGTCCTGAATTCTATCACCAGAAGTTACCGAATTTGTCCAATCAAGAATTTCTTTTAATCTAAGTATTTGTAGACATGCATTACTCTGATTAAGGTCGAAATGTTTAAATTGTATGAACATGTATGAAATAGGACAATGTCAGTTGACCTTAACTTAACGGGCGCAAGGTCATCTGACACGTATTGACCGAAGACGAGATTAATTGACGCCTTGCAAAAACTGTTAACCAAATTGGTAACCTTGACTTTTAAGCTGGGTTATCTGGCATTCAGTAAATAAGGACGAGTTTGTCTGACATTAAGTAACTAAGGACGCGTGATTGGCTGACGTTCAGTAACTAAGGTCGGTGTTAGCTGACATTCAGTATCGAAGGAGGAAGTTGACTCATGCTCACTGTAACTAAGGACGAGGAAGGCCGACATACAGTAACTATTGACGAGGTTGACTGACACTCAATAAATATGGACGACGTTGATTGAAAACCAGTAAGTAACTAGGGATGAGGTCGAGTGATTTCCGTTAACTGTGGAAGAGGTTGAACGACATTCAGTAACTATGGACAAGGTTGACTGGCATTCAGTAACTATCAACGAGGTTGACTGACATGAAGAACATACACATGTAACTATTGATGACGTTGGCAGACTTTAAGTGACTATTGACGAGGTTGACCGACATTCAGTAACTCAGGACGCGAGGTTAGCTGACAATCAGTAACTAAGGACGAAATTAGCTGACATTCAATAACGAAGGAGGAGGTTTGCTGATACTCGTTGTAACTAAGGACGGGTAAGGCAGATATTCATTAACCAAGGACAAAGTTAAGAACGAAGTTGGCCGACATTCAGTAACTATGGACGAGGTTGACTGACATCGAGTAAGTAGCTATTGACGTTGTTGGCTGACATCCAGTAGGTAACTATTGAATAGGTTGTTACCTTGACTGACATCCAGTAAGTAACTATTGAATAGGTTGACTGACATCCAGTAGGTAACTATTGAATAGGTTGTTAACTTGACTGACATCCAGTAAGTAACTATTGAATAGGTTTACTAACATCCAGTAAGTAACTATTGAATAGGTTGACCGACATCCAGTAAATAACTATTGAATAGGTTGACTGACATCCAGTTATTAAGTAACTATTGACGTGGTTGACTGACATCCAGTAAGTAACTATTGAATAGGTTGACTGACATCCAGAAAGTAAATATTGAATAGGTTGACTGACATCCAGTAAGTAGCTGTTGAATAGGTTGACTGACATCCAGTAAGTAACTATTGAATATGTTGACTGACATTCAGTAAATAACTATTGACGTGGTTGACTGACATCCAGTTATTAAGTAACTATTGACGTGGTTGACTGACATCCAGTAAGTAACTATTGAATAGATTGACTGACATCCAGTAAGTAAATATTGACGTGGTTGACTGACATCCAGTAAGTAAATATTGAATAGGTTGACAGACATCCAGTAAGTAACTATTGAATAGGTTAACTGACTTCCAGAAAGTAACTATTGAATAGGTTAACTGACATCCAGTAAGTAACTATTGAATAGGTTTACTGACATCCAGTAAGTAACTATTGAATAGGTTTACTGACATCCAGTAAATAACTATTGAATAGGTTAACTGACATCCAGAAAGTAACTATTGAAAAGGTTGACTGACATCCAGTAAGGAACTATTGAATAGGTTAACTGACATCCATTAAGTAACTATTGAATAGGTTGACTGACATCCAGTAAGTAACTATTGAATAGATTGACTGACATCCAGTAAGTAACTATTGAATAGGTTGACTGACATCCAGTAGGTAACTATTGAATAGGTGGACTGACATCCAGTAAGTAACTATTGAATATGTTGACTGACATCCAGTAAGTAACTATTGAATAGGTTTACTGACATCCAGTAAATAACTATTGAATAGGTTAACTGACATCCAGAAAGTAACTATTGAAAAGGTTGACTGACATCCAGTAAGGAACTATTGAATAGGTTAACTGACATCCATTAAGTAACTATTGAATAGGTTGACTGACATCCAGTAAGTAACTATTGAATAGATTGACTGACATCCAGTAAGTAACTATTGAATAGGTTGACTGACATCCAGTAGGTAACTATTGAATAGGTTGACTGACATCCAGTAAGTAACTATTGAATATGTTGACTGACATACAGTTAGTAACTATTGAATAGGTTGACTGACATCCAGTAAGTAACTATTGAAAAGGTTAACTGACATCCAGAAAGTAACTATTGAATAGGTTGACAGACATCCAGTAAGTAACTATTGAATAGGTTGACTGACATCCAGTAAGTAACTATTGAATATGTTGACTGACATCCAGTAAGTAGCTATTGAATAGGTTAACTTGACTGACATCCAGTAACTATGGACGTGGTTGACTGATATGACCAAGAACGATGTCGGTTAACATTCACTAAATTCTACCAATCGGTTATCAATGAGATTTCCTTTATCTTTTCCCGTATATCACATGATCCTGTAAGGCTGTATTGATAATGAGGAATCAAACCATTTATCTGCACACGTATATTTCGATTTGATGAATATATATATACAGCGTTAGGGTTATACCCTAAACTACGTTTTCCGCCTCACTAATTGAAGATTTCACATTTACCATGATATATAATTTAATGAAGAGTGATGTCTATATTTTCCTGACCAAGAGTTCAAATACGGCCTAAACGACTGCAACAAATCAAAAGAGGTTCACTCGTTTGATTAACATTTCTTCTTATTCAATTAAACGCTTGAACGATTCGGAATCATTGAAGCCTACAGAATGCGCTAATATCCTGTATAAAACCGGCCTAATTATAGCCACATAAAGTAATGGTTAGGCAAATCTCTGTCCAATTAATCGTTATTACTCCGTGATGGATAGGGGGTTTGGAGCTCTGAGGATATTTCAACGGTCGCCGTTCATACTCTATTGGATATTGTTACTGTGTGACGTCATCAAACAAGCGTTGAATTGAATGACATCACAGACCGGTCAACGACAATTTGACAGTACTGATATCAATAGAGTGACGGCTAATAGGTATGAACACAATACTTTAGTTAGTGATGAACGTTTGTATTACTCAGCTATACCACGAACTTGCTTCAAATTCTCGGTAGTTTGTGATTGGATCTGATTAAAACTCTCGACCTATTTCCTGGCATAGTACCTACATGTAACTTAAACTTTTCGGCACGTGATCGACTTTATCAGTCCGACTGGGATGCAGTACGTTCAGACAAGTCACTTATGTGCAAGATAGATTACGAACGAAGCGTAAAATTGTACTGAAAGTCCTTTAGATTTCTGTATCATAAGATTGTGAAAGGAAACAGGACAAAGATCAAGTAGGTTCGGCCATTAAAATCTCCTCAAGTACATTTGTAGCTGGATTGAGGTGAAAGTGGCGGTAATGGCGGAGATGGCGGAGATGGCGAAGGGAAAGGGTCGTGTACAAATCATCTGTTTATAAAGAATGTAGTCGCAATGTAAGATAATTTGCATGTTGAGTAAATCTAAATTTCAGTAAAACTGTAAGACTGACTGAGACTCATAGTGACGGAGGAATACCATAAGGAAAGTAGGTCTGTGCTCGGAGAGAGACAATTGGAAGAGTTGTCATCGGGAAATGATACCACAAAACGAATTCCGTGTATGGTTTTAACATAAGTTGGCTTTTAAACCGTCTTCAAAGTATTTCAAAGGATGGATGAAAAGGACTTCGCTTTTTTCATATACAATATACATTGTATAATAATATGTAGTCCATTCAAATTATACAGAGGGACTCCATTGATCTAAAAGGGACCCATGTAATTGTAAATACCCAGCGCAAATACCGTCCCTTCATCTGTCCAAATGTCCATTCGTGTATCGTATGTATACCACTGTTATCGCCAGCATACAGAACTAGAAACAACCAGAATTGTAATTCAGAACAGTGGCAGCCTTCTTACAAAACTTCCCTTGGTCCTTTATGTTGTTAGAACTTAGAACACTTTACACAAGTATTAAACTATAAAGCCCTCGTTATTGACAATCTCACTTGTCCTGTTTTTTTAGTGAGAATAATTAAAGCTTGGCAATTGTGACTATAACGTCGCTCTATCGGAATCTGCCTGCCCTGGTCCTTCCATTAGCTCCAAACAACCTCAACGATAAACCGGCTAGCTAGTGATCAGGCCTTATTGACATTTTAAGGTTTTCTTCCACGAAACCAATTTGCTATTTCCAAATCAATGTTAACTTAAAAAGCTTCCATTAGCTGGTCAGGCAGCATTGTCATACTTGGAATAACCTTCCCAAAATGTTCCGGGCCATTTCCGGACTCCACATCCGGTTAACATATCCGGATTTTAGACTACTCCTTTAGCCTTCCCCATAAGGATTATGTATCGGTATTGGCTATCCCTTTCAATTGCTGCTCTCTCTGTCGTGTTTTCCTAGTATTTAAATTAACCTTTCATGGAAACGCCAGCAAATCGACTGGATGTTTTCTTTGATATAAAAGCATTACACCGACTGAAATTAGAAACTGTTTACCATACTTTTAGTGAGTGTGGCTGTTTTAAACAATATTTCATTGAATAGTCTAGCATAATTATTTGATAGGTACATGAACTTAAAATTTCTAACAGATAGGACAATATGAGAGTATATAAATATTCTCAATTAAACGATTAAGACAAACGTCCTAAGTGTAATAATGTTTTGTTAAAGAAAAATTACAACAATTTGGAAATGGAAACAATTGACAACCGGTTTTAACGGTGAAATATTTATTGATACACAAAACTACAGAATACTTACTGACATAATCTTTGTAAGATTACGCCAGACCTCAGCCGACCTTAGTACCCTTCAAAACGTTATTCCCTGGACACACAAGAACGGACTGCTATAAAAGGGAATATCGCCGATCGCATCCAATATTTATTTTAAGATCATACACATGCAATCATACTAGGTGATGTGTATTTATAGACACAAACCTTTCAGATGTATATGTGTGTATTGAAACAATGCCAAATCAAATGACATTGCTGGCTACTGTTTTCTTTCTTCTCTGGTCATATCAATTTAGTAAGCAAACTCGAGTTTCAATCTTCAAAGGAAGTTGCTTTTTGCAAAAAAGAATGAAAGTCACGCATTTGGATAAAAACACTCTGGAGAATATCACGACGCATGAAATAATTAGGGTACAATAGAGTCATCCTATGTTTTTTAATAGAGCAATACATGAAGATATACTAATCAATATATCATTCGAAATGGAGGCAGACGAAACAGGAAGAAGGCGGGAAAACTACTCACTGAAGAGTTCGAGAATGGTGTCTTGCCAACAATCTCTCCCAGGGTGCATTGCCGTTCCATAGCAGACTGTTCATAGCACCTGCTTATTCGTTTATGTGGAAACCGGTTCGTCATTTTTAATGTAACATATCAGGAGCATAAATCATGAAGGCCTTCAGATATCAATACATGGCCGTATAGTCGTGATCAAGGATTGGCAGAAAGTAAAATAATTCACCAGGTCCTTCCTTATTTCTAATGAACATATCAGATAAAACGGGGAAAATCGTTTGCATAGAAAAAAAATCTGGATGATCTTGCCAGCAACAGTAGAAGTAATACTTGTTAATTGTGTTACATCGACACTGGTCTTATTGAAGGGCAAACGTTGTGTGTTCGGCTGCCAATAGTTCTAGTGAACACCTCTCGACTCTCTTTGGCGTCTATATATGTCGTATTCCTTCCATATAGTTAATATTTTAAAAGTAAAATTTGCTCGAATTCTTGCTGCAGTGCGTTATGTGGATGCGCTGTTAGCGTTAGTATATTAATGACGTCACACATACTTTCCTAGAAGTGGGTACGAAGTAGGTGTACATTATATTCCTGTAGTGATGAGAGCATTCATAAATTCTAATATACATATTTCCATATCTTTTGTATTGATTTTTGGTCAATGATCAACAGAAAGCAGTATTAGGACAACTCTTACTCAGCCTACCAAACTACGTATTTGAGAAATGTAAAAATGGCGCTGATGAGTTCCATTTACAATGAAAGAAAGCAATCTTTTATCTTTCGTTTTATTTAATTTGCCCCTTCAAATATGCATTTCTTTAAATTTTACATTGTTGGCGTTCAAATCAATTAAACTCATCCATATGATTGCAAGTTTTATTGTTTAATTCATTAAATAACTTACAAACGTTTTATTTCTGAGTTCGGAGCATTGATTACTTCGTCCGATGCAGAGCTATCTGTAATTGTATGAATCCAACCCTCTCTCTAGAGCCGTCAGTCTGTAATAGTGAATTACAGCCACCGAGATTTTATAGAATACTTAATGGAATATAACCACGTAATTTTATCGAATTTACCTGCCATGTGAGATTATTAATTGGCTGAGATGGCCTGCAAACCACACTGATTGTTCTAACTGTTCGTAACGTCCGTACACATTTGAATGACGTGGTGTATTCCCCAAGGCTATCGCATAAAATGAACATATCACTTTGAAAATGTTGGAATGGAAAGCTTACGGGGTGTAATTCAATGGTTTTATCGCAACTGATTGTTTGTAAGATAATTGAAATATAGCACGTCTGTCAAAATAAGAAATCCTGATTTATATTTATCATATCATCTGGATGTAATTCATTGTAATGTAGTTGCACTCACTCTGCCAACATTACCAGAAGACTGATCGTTGCCTGTAAACACAAACGGTATCCGTGTCATTTTGACGCTTCTGTTTTCGCCTCGTGCAATATGAAATTCATTGTAAGAAGAAAACGTTTCATGACAACTCAAGTTAACATCTATTAAAAATGTCCATGACAAACTAGTTACCATTCATTTGTAATGTACGTGTAATAATTGAACGTAGGTCTCAATCGGTCAGATTTATCTTGTATGAAGCTTATGCCCGTTGAATATCTACATCATCTTCATATACATTATATTTTCAGATAGTTGATATGTAATAACATCCATTAAGACTTCCTAAATTAAAAATTAAATTATTGATATATTTTCGTGAGCAAACATACTCGTCATTTGCCTTGTTCTTCGATGTGTAATAGGCCCGAGAATGGCTATAAAAGATTATAGACCGTCACCAATAGCCTCCTAGTACTTTTACGTATAATATTCATATCAGTTCTCTTGAATATCATCTACTCTTTCAACGCAAATGTCATAAGACCCAGGCATTTAGGTGTCACGTGAGACACGTACTGCATCTTTGATTACTTTAATACGGGATATTTCGGGCAAGGTTTTTATCTACAATTTGATTTGATAAAGTATCAACGTAGTATTACACTAATTAATCCCTTATCGGAGTGTAGTTATTTCGTTACACCCATATCGCCATCTTTGGGAGTGTAACTATACCCATGAGTTAAAATGGCTTTTCTTTATCATGCATCTTGGTAGTCCTGATATCCGAGAGAGGCGAGTATCAGGAATCATGCTCAGAAATTGCATTCAACAATTGTGTGTTTTTCAACCAACAGAACATTTCATGAAGTACTTATAATTAGAAAGTATGACGTTAGGAGAGTCGGGTATTTTTTTTTCATTTCACGTAACGTTTTTTTTTATTTGACAGGGTGAAAGCACTGCCTCCAAACAACCAATGGATGAACCGCCTTATTACCGCGAACCACATCGAGGCCGTTACCAAGACACGTCACGGAACATTAGACATGCGCATCATTCAGAAATGGAAATCATGGGCAATGGCACACACGTAAGTCAATTTAAAGTTTATCAAGCCTTGGAAAATGTGTTAAGGGTACATGCTACCTTACCTATATAATTATCATCAAGACCATTTTTAGGGTTATTAGATTTACCTCCACTGGTGTTTTATGTGGTATTCTAGTAACTGTACAATAATTCATTTATTCTTAATATTGACTACTCTCGATAACCTATTAAGAAGTGAAACTTTTTCGAAAGGAAGAAAACTTCTTACATGTGAAAAGGTAGCATATGGCCTTAAATGATTTTTTTTAATTGCAGCCCATGCGTTATAAAATCTCATAGTATTTGATATATACGTGTATTTATCTGCTTTTTAAAATCCCGCCGTTTTCAATAAATATTTTCTGAGAATAATAACGGTACACAACACGAAGTTGGGATAAATGAAATTGTTATGCAGGACACAATCCAAAGTTATAATTTATCAAAATAAAATATTGTATTCGTTGAAGCTGCCAGACGGATTTTTCAGCTAATAATTTCAATTAAAACAAGAAAGAAATTATGACTCCCCGTTGAAAGCTATTAAGAGTAAAAACTTTTAGTCTGATACCATAATTTTTCTGTGTAACTTGTTTAAACCCGGTTACATTACTATTATAACACCATATACTCCACCGATACATTATAAAGCATGTTTTAAATATATTTTAAATGAGCTTGTAGAAAAGGCAGCGTTCCACTCAGCAGATTAAAGCCACACTCCATCTTAATTAAGACCCATTATTTTCTCTCTAACACAAGATTACCTCGAGCTACATACTGAAATATGACTCGATGTGTTGTACTAACGAGACGATAACATCCATTGTATATACAAACTGTGTTACACGGACTTATCAATACATCGACACTTGGTAAATGATGAGCATGTTTCTGATACAGAACAGCCCTTATATAAACAAAGCGATGTGGTATGTGATAGATACTCTGCATATCTCATCATTTTTAGCGGCCCAGCATTTTCGCGAAATGTGAGATTCGTGGTGGACATAATTACTCCTGTCGATTGGTATCTGCTTTATTTTTGCATAGACAAATATGAGTTCAGAATGATCAGAATGTATTAAACACCTTGATAACAGCGTGAACGAATCCTTTGTAAATCATATGTACAGGGTGGATTTTTACAAGAAATAAGAAATGCAGTACCATTCCTTATCACGAAGGTAACAAGAAAATAAGATTCTTCGGATTAATTAAATGAATATCACCACAACTAGTGCATTTACATGCACGTGTGTACCATGCAAGTGTAGAACAAGTATCAAAAGTGAAATATGGATGGCAGGTGGCTTATGTGAAAGGTTAAGGTCATAAGGTCACTTGATTAGTGCTAGATATGAAACACTCTCCTTACATACATGTATGTGGAAGACAATTCATTGAACCCGAAGATTTGTGTTTTGCTAAGACTTAGAGAACAGTGAAAGTTCGGGAAACATAGGTCAAATATTTCATATTATCAAAACACCATCATAACTGCTTTTGAAGTGAGAATTTTGAGGTCACGTGACTAACTTACTGCTGATTTATATGAAGGAGGGACGGGTTTACAGTACGTACATGTACCTGTACCAAACCTTTACATTTATCCACAGTACCAAGTTATGATAGATGGAGACTCTATTGTTATACATCATCCATATCACGGGGTTATGATAGGTGGAGACACTTTGTTAATACATCATCCATATTATGTTCCAACCATTTCTGGTTGTTCCTGCCAAATCAAGTACTCAGAATTGTCGTTTATTACACTCAAGTAACCAGTAGTAAGGAGCGGGAGATTAGCAGGAACGACAATTTGGACAGAGATTGGGAATGAACAACCAGAGTTGTCGTTCCTGCTACACCTCCCACTACCGTAAGTGAGCGCAAGGAGCGAAAACTGTGTAGATTGGCTCCCGTTTTCCTATATTACCCAGCAGACATCAGTAACATCTTCCGGTATGATGATTAACCGCGCGACACCTTGTCATTGCGGATATCATTTTTGTACCAATCCATTTATTCTAAGGTACTCGAACTTTCTTTCTTACTGCACACAATAACATTTCCGTCCGGCTTTGGTATGACATATCTTAATTTTAGCACATCTGGCTATACAGGATTCGTCGGCTTATGTCATTCTGAATATATGCACCATCTTGTCGTCTTTTAAAAAAAAAACCTTATCGGTGCTTGACCAAGGATGCAGAGCTTTAAGATACAATTTTCTCGTTCGTCATTTAGTTTATAGTACACGTGGTCTTTGTATGATTTTATACAAGTTAAGTAATAAATAAGAAGGTATCTTATTGAATTATGTGTGTATAATCCAGTGATTACAATATGAAAGTAATGAAACAAAAATCTCAAAATAACATATGTACAGAGTTATTATAATTATACATGACCTACATGTATACAGTACTAAATTGTGTTACCATGTTGCTATTTTAGTCGGGAAAAGCGCGTACATATGTAAGTCCAACAAAAGTATCACTATGCTGCACATGTTTCAAAGTTAAAAGTTAAATAAAAAAAATAAAAAAAAATTGTGAAAAAACCTGATTTTCTCAACTGCGACTTGAAAGTTACCCTGTGTTAATAAGGAAAGAAAACATGTTATGGTTTTTAGGTAATGTTAACTGGGTACAACCTAATATTTACTAGATACAACCAAACGTTTACTGGACACAACCAAATGTTAACTGGGTACAACCAAATATTAACTGGGTACAACCAAATGTTAACTAGGAACAAGCAAATGTTAATCAGGTACAACAAAATGTTAATTGGGTACAACCTTGTGTTAACTGAGTACAACCAAATGTTAACTGGGTACAACCAAATGTTAACCAGGTAAAACCAAATGTTAACTGGATACAACCAAATGTTAATTGGGTACAACCAAATGTTAACTAGGAACAAGCAAATATTAACCGGGTACAACAAAATGTTAATTGGGTACAACCTTATGTTAACTGGGTACAATCAAATGTTAACTGGGTACTACCAAATGTTAACTCGGTACAACTAAATGTTAACTGGATACAACCAAATGTTAACTGGGTACAACCAAATGTAAACGGGGTACAACCAATGTAAATGGGGTACAACATAATGTTATCTGGGTGCAACCCAATATTAACTGGGAACAACTAAATGTTAACCAGGTACAACCCAAAGTTAACTAAATGTTAACCAGGTACAACCAAAGGTTAACTGGGTACAACTAAATGTTAATTGGGAACAACCAAATGTTAACTGGGTGCAACCAAATATTAAATGGGAACAACTAAATGTTAACCGGGTACAACGAAAGGTTAACTAAATGTTAACCAGGTACAACCAAAGGTTAACTGGGTACAACTAAATGTACACTGGATACAACCAAATGTTAACTGGATATAACCAAATGTTAACTGGATATAACCAAATGTTAACTGGATACAACTAAATGTTAACTGGATATAACCAAATGTTAACTGGATACAACTAAATGTTAACTGGATATAACCAAATGTTAACTGGATATAACCAAATGTTAACTGGATACAACTGAATGTTAACTGGGTATAACCAAATGTTAACTTGATACAACTGAATGTTAACTGGATACAACCAAATGTTAACTGGATATAACCAAATGTTAACTGGGTATAACCAAATGTTACCTACAAACGTATACACGTACCCGATCAACACCCCCTACTGGTGCTAGTCCTATTCACAAATGGGTGTGTTTACTTCACCTTCGAGTCACCGTGAACACCGACATTTCGCCTCGTTACCTGTGCGATGGTCAGCTGTTTGTACTACCCCCGGGATATAGCCGTGTTACCTATTCACACATGGTCATACCTTTGGTCCAGGTAAGCACCTCGGGCTAATTTGACGTAATAGTTGTCAGAAAGATTTGAGACCGATAACAGACCACAATTCATTACCGTGGTAGGGCTTTATCAGGAGAGAACGTTGCCGTATTAAAAAGGGAAATCTATTGAGGCCGCTTTTGCTATCGATCTTTTCCAATAGCTTTGCTTGTACCCATCTTCACTACGTCCAATCTTTCTATACAAAGAACGAGCGTTGTTCAGCTCAGCCAACCACTGGGAAACAAACGGCAGTATTTACCGGTACAGCAAAAGAGGACACCAACTTAATACGCTTGATCAAAACGAGGAACAAGTTGCATTAGCAGGATATTAAATTCCGAGACTGTCAGCACCGCCGACAGGTACAGCGAACGACTATTGAGAACTTTAGTGGCTGATCAAAATTGTATGACCAAATAAGGAAAAGTGTGATATGTGAAACTTTGTGATTATTAAATATCACGAGCTATGTTTGTGAAGTGGATTACTTATCCCACACATAAGTTTGTGTGTTCGGCCGCGGGATAACTAAGACGTGAGTCGGCTGGCTTTTCCGGAAAAGAACACTACATATTAAAGAAAGGAGTGCGTTTTCAGTAGAATATTGTATGACGACAGCTTATTATTCATTCATCATGACTTGACATTCGTTTTGTTCACCTTTGGCCTTGTCACACGATTGGTTGTGTTCTGATTTTGAGTGATTTTACCTAAAAATTGATAGAAAAGGTATCGTCATGTTTACTAAATCTGGATTATACAAACTTCCCGGATTGGCGGATGACACGAAAAAAGAGGTATACTATTCTTTTACATCTTCAGTGTATAAATGATAATATGTTTAAGTACATTTTACAAAAAAAATGTAAACACACAATTTCTGTTCGCGTTCCATTTATAAGAAAACAATGAATGTTGAGAGATAACACAGACTACAAATTAGTGTGTGGTCTGATCAGTCGTTCCCAGTTTATTATCGGTAGTTTATACATGTATTATAGAACTGTTGAGATTCATTACTTTGCTTTTGAAACTGGTTACGCTGCCGTTGTTTCCTACCTAACGATTCCAATAGATTTCACAGTTTAATAACATGGACACAGATTTCTTCACCATATGTGATGCTATACTGCTGGTAATTACAGGTATCTAGGTTACACAATATGACAAATACTATATTTCAAAAATGTACAGTATGTAGATATTAACGCGCGCCGACCATGCTTAAACCAAAACAACAATTTGCAGAAAACTACATTTGGTATACCTTAGATAATGGGTGTAATTTTGCAGCTATTACATTTCATAACGTTTTGAGTTTTAATGGCAGTTATCGTTATAAATAGATAAAATATTTCTTATTCCAAAACAGGCAATAAGTATTTCTTTGATTTCCATCACGTATTCCGTAAGCCATTCGGGTAGTATTCATACAAAATCATGTCGGCAATTTTGAATGGGTGAAAAATGTTACAGCTGTTATCAAAGACATGCATACATTTCTTATTTTACTGCAGACATCATCTGATTAGTAAGAATAACTTATTAAACAACTTAGCAAACAAGTGGATACTATACCATTTCGTGATGTTATTTTCCGGTGACAAAATGTCGTCATCAATGCAACTTTTAAATTTTCTCAAAAGGGTTTCGAGTTACAACCTCCCTACTGAAATATTATATGTGCAATTCTAACCGAACTCCTTATATACAGCTACAGATCATATGTAGGAAACGCTAAAATACCCATTAATAGTGGAGCGTCATATTTTAGGGTACAAGGGCAATTAGGAATTCTGGGAAAGTTTTGCGTTTAGTGTTTCTCAGAAAGAAGCAGTGCAACTAATACCAAAGTAAAAACAATCATTTTAGTATGGACACCGCACAAACTGGATTACTTCAATTCTTTATTAATTACGCGAATTCTATTCTTTCTTTGTGTGTATTTTTGAGGTAAAAACTTGTGATTTTAACATCCGGTCTATAGAATCTTCATGAGTTGTCCATTTCACGTTAAGATTGGCTTGGGAATATTGTAGTATTGTTGAAACTATGTAATATAGTCTTAGAAGAATGGCATTTGTTGGTTAAAATGTGATGTTAAGGTGAATTTTGAGAAATTTCATAAAATATGTTCTAATTAGTTCTTTCATTTCAGACTTGGTTTTTGAAATGTTATATCGACACAAGTATATGTAGTTATAAAACATGGCGCATTAGGTAGATTTCTACTAGCATTTTGATAGGAGTGCTATCTTAAGACAAAAAATGAATAACAATAATAAAAAAACCGTCATGTAGATGTATACACTGTGCCCTTCGTGTGAATTTTGTGAATTAATGAATTTATAAAATTTGCAATTTATATGTTCAAATACCCATTTTCATGGTCTGACGCCCTTAAACTGCTTATCTACACAAATAGAACTTTTATAGATATATGTTTTATCGAGGTTTTATTTATTTTAAAATTAATAATTTATCTTCAAACTAAAACCCTGTTTAAATAATATGGGTATACATAAATCCTTCTTAGGACACAAAAATGTCTGAGCAAATACTGAAGGACGTTCTGTGCGCTCAGATTGTATAAAAAATCCTTCATGTACAGGATAGGCAAGTTATAGAAGAACAGCTGTGAGATCTTCAAGTGAAAAAATCGAAATAAAAATAATGGACACTCTCACAATGAAGTTTAAGGTTCAGTAAGTCAGTAAAACCTATTTTCTTTCGCCATACCTGTCAAATAGATAACCGCTCACGCCGTGGAATGCTCCTCGAGACATTGTGTATTGTCGGTCACATTTGTAAGGATTGCTGCCATTTCTTCCTGATCGATGATGATGGTTGTTGCCACTTCCCTGATTTTTATAGATTGTTGTCGGCTCTGATTTGTGTGGATTGTTGTCACGTCTCTGATTTGTGTGGATTGTTGTCACGTCTCTGATTTGTGTAGATTATTGTGAATTGTCTGATTTGAATGGATTATTGTGAATTGCCTCATTTATGTGGATTGTTGGGACTCTTTGATTTGTGTGTAACGCTGTCACGCCTCTAATTTGTGTGTATTGCTATCACTTCTCTGATTTGTGTGGATTGTTGTCACGTCTCTGATTTGTGTGGATTGTTATCACCTCCCTTATTTGCGTGGATTGTTGTCACGTCTCTGATTTGTGTGGATTGTTATCACCTCCCTTATTTGTGTGGATTGTTGTCACGTCTCTGATTTGTGTGGATTGTTATCACCTCCCTTATTTGTGTGGATTGTTGTCACGTCTCTGATTTGTGTGGATTGTTGTCACGTCTCTGATTTGTGTGGATTGTTGTCACGTCTCTGATTTGTGTGGATTGTTATAACGTCTCTGATTTGTGTGGATTGATATAACGTCTCTGATTTGTGTGGATTGTTATAACGTCTCTGATTTGTGTGGATTGTTATAACGTCTCTGATTTGTGTGGATTGTTGTCGTCTCTGATTTGTGTAAATTGTTGTCACGTCTCTGATTTGTGTGGATTGTTATCACCTCCCTTATTTGTGTGGATTATTGTCACGTCTCTGATTTGCGTGGATTGTTGTAAAATCTCTGATTTGTGTTGATAGTTGTCACGTCTCTGATTTGTGTGGATTGTTGTCACGTCTCTGATTTGTGTTGATTGTTGTCACGTCTCTGATTTGTGTGGATTGTTGTCACGTCTCTGATTTGTGTGGATTGTTATCACATCTCTGATTTGTGTGGATTGTTGTCACATCTCTGATTTGTGTTGATTGTTGTCACATCTCTGATTTGTGTGGATTGTTGTCACGTCTCTGATTTGTGTTGATTGTTGTCACGTCTCTGATTTGTGTGGATTGTTGTCACGTCTCTGATTTGTGTGGATTGTTATCACATCTCTGATTTGTGTGGATTGTTGTCACGTCCCTGATTTGTGTTGATTGTTGTCACATCTCTGATTTGTGTGGATTGTTGTCACATCTCTGATTTGTGTGGATTGTTGTCACGTCTCTGATTTGTGTTGATAGGTGTCACGTTTCTGATTTGTATGGATTGTTGTCACGTCTCTGATTTGTGTAGATTGTTGTCACGTCCCTGATTTCTGTTGATTGTTATTACGTCTCTGATTTGTGTGGATTGCTATCACATCTCTGATTGGCGTGGATTGTTATAACGTCTCTGATTTGTGTTGATTGTTGTCACATCTCTGATTTGTGTTGATTGTTGTCATGTTTCTGATTTGTGTGGATTGTTATAACGTCTCTGATTTGTGTGGATTGTTATCACGTCTCTGATTTGTGTGGATTGTTATCACTTCTCTGATTTGTGTGGATCGTTGTCACGTCTCTGATTTGTGTGGATTGTTGTCACGTCTCTGATTTGTGTGGATTGTTGTCACTTCTCTGATTTGTGTGGATTGTTGTCACGTCTCTGATTTGTGTGGACTGTGGATTGTTGTCACTTCTCTGATTTTTGTAGATTGTTGTCACGTCTCTGATTTGTGTGGATTGTTGTCACTTCTCTGATTTGTGTGGATTGTTGTCACGTCTCTGATTTGTGTGGATTGTTATAACGTCTCTGATTTGTGTGGATTGTTGTCACGTCTCTGATTTGTGTGGATTGTTGTCACGTCTCTGATTTGTGTGGATTGTTATCACCTCCCTTATTTGTGTGGATTGTTGTCACTTCTCTGATTTTTGTAGATTGTTGTCACGTCTCTGATTTGTGTTGATTGTTGTCATGTCTCTGATTTGTTTGGATTGTTGTCACGTCTCTGATTTGTGTTGATTGTTGTCACGTCTCTGATTTGTGTGGATTGTTGTCACGTCTCTGATTTGTGTGGATTGTTGTCACGTCTCTGATTTGTGTGGATTGTTGTTACGTCTATGATTTGAGTGGATTGTTGTCACGTCTCTGATTTGTGTGGATTGTTGTCACGTCTCTGATTTGTGTGGATTGTTATAACGTCTCTGATTTGTGTTGATTGTTGTCACGTCTCTGATTTGTGTGGATTGTTATAACGTCTCTGATTGTGTGGATTGTTGTCATGTCTCTTATTTGTGTGGAATGTTGTCACGTCTCTGATTTGTGTGGACTGTGGATTGTTGTCACGTCTCTGATTTGTGTGGATTGTTATAACGTCTCTGATTTGTGTGGATTGTTGTCACGTCTCTGATTTGTGTTGATTGTTGTCATGTCTCTGATTTGTGTGGATTGTTGTCACATCTCTGATTTGTGTGGATTGTTGTCACGTCTCTGATTTGTGTGGATTGTTATAACGTCTCTGATTGTGTGGATTGTTGTCATGTCTCTTATTTGTGTGGATTGTTATAACGTCTCTGACCTGTGTGGATTGTTGTCACGTCTCTGATTTGTGTGGATTGTTGTTACGTCTCTGATTTTGTGGATTGTTGTTACGTCTTTGATTTGTGTGGATTGTTATAACGTCTCTGATTTGTGTGGATTGTTGTCACATCTCTGATTTGTGTGGATTGTTGTTACGTCTCTGATTTTTGTGGATTGTTATAACGTCTTTGATTTGTGTGGATTGTTATCACTTCTCTGATTTGTGTGGATTGTTGTCACGTCTCTGATTTGTGTGGATTGTTGTCACATCTCTGATTTGTGTTGATTGTTGTTACGTCTCTGATTTGTGTGGATTATTATAACGTCTCTGATTTGTGTGGATTGTTATAACGTCTCTGATTGTGTGGATTGTTGTCATGTCTCTTATTTGTGTGGATTGTTGTCACGTCTCTGATTTGTGTGGACTGTGGATTGTTGTCACGCCTCTGATTTGTGTGGATTGTTATAACGTCTCTGATTTGTGTGGATTGTTATCTATTCTCTGATTTGTGTGGGTTGTTGTCACGTCTCTGATGTTTGTGGATTGTTGTCACATCTCTGATTTGTGTTGATTGTTGTCACGTCTCTGATTTGTGTGGATTGTTGTCACGTTTCTGATTTGTGTGGATTGTTGTCACGTTTCTGATTTGTGTGGATTGTTGTCACGTCTCTGATTTGTGTGGATTGTTGTCACGTCTCTGATTGTGTGGATTGTTGTCACATCTCTGATTTGTGTTGATTGTTGTCACGTCTCTGATTTGTGTGGATTGTTGTCACGTTTCTGATTTGTGTGGATTGTTATTATACACCTAGCTTGTACATTGCTCTCTAAAGTTTACACTTCTACACTGACTTGTTTTATCATAGAATGACAACCTAATTAAGATGTTCTATATTTATTACGGCTACAATGTATTACTTAATGCCCATACAGAACGAAATCGACACCACTGTCCTCGTGCGCCGGTGTATAGTAGGGGGTACCATTGATAATGGAACTTGTCAATACGACAATCTGAAGTTACAATTGTTCGCACTTGTGTACTTGACCCATATTGTGTAAAATTTATACACATCAAATACATGAGCCGAATTTCCTGTATTCTCAGACTTCGGTACAAGAGCAGAAATCATAACAAAGTGTAGAGTAATAACGATAAGAGACATAGTCATGTTTACCATATATGGTAACAGTAACAATTAGCAAGACAACACCACTGACCACGGCAGAGAAACAACAACACGATAATACGAGCAATTATGCGACAGCATTATATTGTCAACTGAACAGCACGTCATACACATATAATCATGGGCGTGGAATGGCGTGCTTTGTACAATTACGACAGTTTTCTCCTCGGGCAATTTTCTCAACAAGATTTTTATCCAAAACTGATCTACACTACAAATATTTGAACAAGTTACTGTTTACTTTTTGTATTATTGCGTTAAATGGAGATCCCGGTGAAGACGACTTCCTTTACACCAGCATAGTCTTTTTGTTATTGTTTTTCCTAAACGACCGCATACTAGTAACATGGCGCGGCAATTAGCGGCCATTATTGGGGTATTATCGTTCGACAGGCGCGTATACGTAATTGCCCTTTGATACTGAAGCGTAACGTTCCAGCATTTGCGAGTCTACATTTGGTCCTTTTTTGACATAATTACGCGACAATTGTTTCTCGTAAACGTAATGATAATTCTGTCTACGCTCTGCACTGCGGTATGCGATATCTGTAGTACAATATTGCCTATATAGACCTATTGTCGCACAATTCTTGTGTTCTCGGATCAGTTTCGACGGCTGTTCTCTTTAAACCGTCCGCGTCTTTGTGCCGACAACAATGGACGACACTGAGGATACCTACTCGTACGTCTTCAGTGACATCCCGGCAGCATTTCCGGTGTGTTTGATTTGCAATTCCGTTTGTGTGGGCCGCTGTTTTTTGTTTTATGTCACATGCTTTCTTGAAGACAATTGATGACAAGTTGGTCTTGTAATGCATCTCAATGGCCATTTTGTCTCGACGTCTAACCGTGTGAACATGAACTGTACGTGGTCCTGTTCTATCCGAACGCTTTATACATGGAATGTAAATTACAACATATATAAATAGGTATGTTATAAACGCAATTAATAACCTAAATTAAAGTTATTAAGACTATTTAACGTAGTAAATTGCTGCTTAATCTAAATACACGCTGCTATTTTGTTTGTAAATTTTCATACTGAAAGTATATATCTTTCTTTAATTGAACGTCGGTCAAGTTTTTTCAAACACTCGGGAATATTAGATTTCTTCTTTTATCAGTTGAATCTTTTTAATCTTTTCAGCTAAACATGTTTTTAGGGGTCATAAGTATATACCAATGTCATATTGCTGCCGCATTGAATAGTCACCATTTATTATTTGCACGGCAAATTGTACAACTGTAATTGCTGTGAACGTCTCAACAAGGTTACATACATTAACATTTCAACTAGCGTTATAATTGAACAACATATAATGTACGTATTGTGTGTACACTCAAGCTAATTGTATACGCACATGTGTCAAGTATGTTTTTCTTTGAGATCAACATTGAACTGACCTCTCTGGCCAGTCTTGACCATTGTAATCTCCGTTACAACCGTTTAGTATGTCCTTATTAGCTCGCCCAGGAACTCCTCTCAGGATCTACACTGCTTGACAGGGAGTTGGTAAAGAGTTAGGTGTCAAAACAAAATAAGTAACATTGATATCCATAGGATTAAAAGCTGCAAGAATTCGAAAAGGAACATGTGATAGTGTTTGAGAGTGTATAGATTTTCGTCCGGATTCAATAGAAACTATACTACAGAAGGACCTCAACATTTTCGAATTCTCGGATTTCAAACGTTTGTGTCTGTTTATGTGATGGGATATAATTCTGTTATGAACAATAACAATATTAGGCAGTAAAGATACGAGCGGAATTTTGTAAAAGAATGTACAGTGCAAGGTGGTGTAAAATATAGGTAAAACATAGCTTTTATACACAGGTTGCTTATCTCCCTTTGCTGATGCGACCACAGGATAAGAACAGCAGGCTTACTAAATGATTATAAGCCCATCATTTTAACGTGGATTTAAGCACCTCTCAAATAACAAGAAATATTTGCATTGATGATATTATTATATCGACATCTATTTTGATAAACTTCGTATACTGCCCGGTAGGAATAAATGGAAATGAAATTTCTATCTTATAAATGCCAAAACGAGGCGACGTGCTTTTTAGATATATATTATGTTGTAAGGTATACGGTCTACATGTCAGGTATAAAGGGAATACTTTGGGAAGCCTTTCGTGGATATATGTATGTACGTCACTTCCTGAAGGACATAAGGAATAAAAAGAGACCTATTCGCTACTGCATTAGGTATTTTAGATATCCTGGTAAATTCAGTTAAGAAAAAATGTTAATTTTGTCATGTATAAATGTTTCTTTAATGAACGCGAACGTTTTTTCTAACAGTTGGATTACTGTGGAGGTTTGTATCTTCGTAATGACAACAAAATTTGAGTTTAATATTCAGAGAAAATAAGAGAAGTTGTTTTTGCTGATTGTTTAATTTCGCGATGTAATATTCAGCAAAAAATGTCGCGATAGATAAGTAATTGAGAATAAGTATGACTAACCGTGTTGCTTTTGTTACAGCCGCTGAGTCGAGGCACGTCTAGGAAACATTCAAACAATTACCATAATAATCACAGTCACAGAGGCTACATGGAGCATCAGAGGCACCAGAAGATCCGTCTAAAAAGGGAGCCGACACGGAACTGTGTCTCCTACCTTACCGGAATTCTACACTGCTACAATGTTTTTCTACTGGTACGTAACAAACACGATTTTCAAATTCCACTAATTACCGGTATCATAGCCATGACCTAGCTACTTACCTAACTACGTGTTATACAAATTAGCCTTTCACCTCTTTGAAATTGATTGCTGTTTTATTTTTGACCGGCTGCCAACTTAATGATTCTATCTTCTTATCGCGATTACGACCTTCCAGAAACCATTGCCTGTTTAGTAGTTTCAAAAGACGAGTGTATGAAAGGATGAATTTTTATTTTTTCAAATAGCTTCAACATTCTTTGACCCGTCGTCCATTAAGCTTATTATTTTTCTACGCATGTTCGTTACACAATGAGTTCGGTCTACTTGTTCGGTATAAACAACGGTTGTCGTAAAACACATTTGAGTTGTAGTAGCAGCAATACTTGTGGTTCTGGTAAGAACGATTTAGAAATACTACGGCGGTCTTGCCGGAATCCCGGATGTGACGTCACAATTATTCTTACCAACACGTTTTTAACGGTTCTTTATTGATATTCATGTTTTTGTTTAGGTACTTATGCGATATCTGCATGCTAGCGATGTTATAAAAGTAGCTATATTTAGTATTGATAAAGGAATCACGCAGTCATTGCCCAAAACGGAAATACGGAATTCACACCGCCTGGTGGTGATTTGCGTTAGTTAAGGGAGATAACCACAATATCTATGAGGAAAACTTTACGATGGAAATAGCTCCCTAGGCCTACGACATCAATATTCCACGTTCTATGTCTTACTTACAAAATTATCTAATATCCATTATCATAAGAAAAATGTTTATAATATAAGATTGAATACAATTTGTCCTTGGGATTGTGTTTTGATGGGAGTGCCGGTAGGTGGAGTGGGTGTTACATTAACTCACATCACGAATACAAAAATTAAATACCACAATAGAATGTAATTTAACATATACTTGAGTATATACAGACAGCGCATTGTATATTCCTATGTTTGTTATAATGGGTGCCATTTATTTTTATAAACATGATGCATTCTGCCATTCCGTGTAGCAAGATCCGTGATCTAACCCCGTATCTGTTCCTGCGATATACACTGAATATGTAGTTATAACTCTACACGATAAAGATCTCTGGCGAAATATGAAGAAACATGCATGTAACTGGTAATAAAAGCACATAGAGATGTCGAAGTTACGGCAAAGGTCAGAAATAGGTCATTTGTGAATTAGAAACATAAATACAGTCACTCTACAGTTACAAATCGCGTGCCTGGTTTTGATCGATTTAGGAGACCCCGTGAGTTAAAGGCACCTATTTAACTCCAACCGTTATCTACAATGTTTTGTCGCGTATTTCATGATGACGACCATTATCAAAAAGCAATTGTGTTATTATATTTCGCATGAACAACAGAAATATCTCAAATTATATTCCTTCTATTTTGATTGATTATTCTATCAAAAAGGCGTTTGTCGGCTATGTTTAAAGGTTTTCAATCTCCGGTTAAATACCCACTGCGAATGTTGGTGGCCAACTCGCGCGATAGGGAATACTGGAGTAGTTTATTAATATACGTGTATGTATTTACATGTCACATAAACTACATGTATGTAAATAATAATAGGAGTAAAGAGATGCCGTTTCCAGTTCAGATCAGGGCACTCGGTAAGACGGCGTTTATCTCGATATAAGGAGTGTTCTTCGTGTCGAAAACAATCACCTGTTGAGGACCGTATCGCATGCTCCAAGATTATACACAAGTGGAACTATATACCAAAATAAGCAAAGAAAAAAAGGAAAAATGTAAGCATACAAACCAAGACATTGGGAAAGAAACCCAGAAAAAATAAACGCCTGCAAGGAAAAGTATAATTACAGGGACAGAAAGTATGTGCGAGGAAATGAAATTGGAAGATAAACAAATATATGAACTTGATACACTAGAAAAAATAGATTCATGGGAAGAAGATAGTAGCTTGATTAAAATTTGATGAGAAGGCGTTTATAATTAGCGAGGTTATTAACAATCTGGAAGGAATTTCATACCATGCAGTGTGTCGCTGTCGAGCTCGGAATAATGGACCGGCATTCTACTCGAGTGTCTTTGAGTTAGCAAGAAATTATTTTGAGGAAAAAATCGTTTAATTCATGTACTCGTTATTGGTTGATTTTATAACACAGCTCTAATGGAAGAGTGCGAATCTAAGAGAGTTTTATTAGGTGTTATTAGCTAAACGCAATTCACCCGGTTGTTTACAACTCTTCATGAAAAGGCCAATGTTCATATTGGTTTCATTCTGATTAAGTTTTTTTGTCGGTTCCGATTTTAAAGTTCAGAAACCCCATGTGTTTATGCCATTGTTCGTCCACCAACAAATCTGACTTAAAAGAAGAGGTTTAAGATTTACAAAGATAACAATTAGAAATTGTCTTCTATCCTTCCAGTCGCAGCACAAGATACTGACATTTTCTGTTCCAATAGATGTGAAAAAGGTCTAAAATAAGTGTCTATTGACTCCTGACAAATCTAATATTAAGCTCTCTATCATAAAATAGGCGAATTTCGATTCAAGTGGTGCATTTTTCATTATAGAGACAATCGATTGATGGCATTCATGACGTCACAACTGTGTTTTTATGGGGACGTATGGCATTGTGGAACAGGCCAGTTACATGAATGTATATGTGAAAATATGAAAGAAATCTTTCTGATTCTCAACAAAGACTGAAATTCAATTTAAGCAGAACTGTCATCTTTCTTGTCAAGATTTTGTTTAAAAATTAACAGTTTGATTAATCAACACAAGAGTTGAGAATCTCCTACTATATATCGATCACTGTTGTAAGAGAGAGTTCCTTGCGCGCGCTCAGTCGAGTCGGAACTCTCCTTTTTATTATCGTTATCTGAGGTTTTGAGAAGTGACTGAACTATTCAAGGTCTTGCTTGCCCATCGATATCTTTACCTAGACAGCATGTGTACGATGCATCGATAGGCGGAGAGGGATTGAAGGAGGGGTTATATCAAGCGTAAAAGGGATCTGACAGACACTTGACAGTACTCGAAGCGCATGCTTCAAAGATTTTACGTAAAACTGATGCCAAGTTTCACATTGATTTCGTCATACGTCGAGATCAAGCGGCAGATATGGGGAACTGTTTGTCGGCTTTACGCATTGCTCTGCGATAATGTATTTACATAAAAATGTCATCCTTGTCAAATCAACCCGAAACGATTCGCACGTGATTTGTTTGTAGATCAATATCATAACTTATAAACCCATATGTTTCTCTCAAAGACAATATTCTGTTATATAGCCGATAAGACATAATCATGGGATGGGTAATACATTATTCCATTGTCATGCTGTATTGTCTGAAAACAATCTCATAGTTTAACGATATTGAGCATTGAAATAATTTCATTCCAATGGTTTTTAATATATGGTCTTAAGATAATGCCGTTGTCTTTGAAATAATCATGAACTATCTGAAAGTAAAAGGAATTTCTGATAAATGCATCACCTTAATGAATAGCTGATTAAGTGAAATAGAGAACATATTCTGAACAGCCGGATCTAGTGTTGGCATTATCCGCATGCCTCATGAACAGTCCTGCTGGCCTGTTAAGTTAATGTACTGAGTTTGTCAATTCAAAGATCTCCGCCAACCATCGTTTTGTAAGATATGATAAAATGTATGTATGCCTTGTTTACTATTTGAAGATAAAAGTACAGCCAGTATAGAAGAGACCTCGGGAAATTGTTGTCGATAGTTCTGGCCAGGTCCGAATCTCTTGTTAAAGGTGTTCCGTCGTGTTTTATTCCAATTTAAACGTATCGGAGATACAATTAAATTGACTGAAAATACAATTCTTTCAGAGCGTGCAAATCGGTTTTTTGGTGAATACACGTTACCCGGGTTTCTTTTCTAAATTAAGTCTGATTTTCCTGTAAAATTGGTCAAACCGATCGAAACACGTACACGAAAGACAACTTGAGAATAATTGCATGTATTCATGCGGAACTATTGCAGTGTTCTCTCGGTGCTGCTCGGAGGATGACGAATCTGTAGATTGTTTTAATCACTATATTTCCTCGGACGCACCGAGCAAGTTGTCACTGCCATTAGGTGTAAGACGACTCTTTGTCGATGATGGATCTGCTAGACTAACGAGAAGAACGCGACGCCATGATCGAACACGTGATCATAGTCTTTCTAATCAACAACGCGGTAACGGATCCGGATATTGCCCCCGCCCAACATACACCGATCGCGGATTGAGCTTACGCAGTTTTCCTGTCTCTCAAATGCTTGATGACCGAGGACGTCTGTGATTTGACGGGGCGACACACAAATTGATCATGACACTTTACATATGTTTCCCTTTGAATTTGCAGCAATATTCTTGAAACAGGAAACAATTATTTTGGCAAGACATGTCAACTAAATGACCCGTCTTCTGAAAATTGTGTGTCTAGTGTGACAAATGACTGAACATATTTGACATACAAAACATACTTATTTTTCACTTTTGACATAGCGTCTGTTAAGATATGGAGATACATCGGTTGTCACGTACCGGAAGTTTTACTTCATGAGGCAAGGATGATTTTGACAAACGTCGAATCTACACGCCACTAAGTAAGAAGGTTTTGTGAAAACAATTTCGAAATGTTAATATCAGTTCATCGCTACCGACAGACTACTGGGCGTATCATGTGTATGAGCAGGAGATACAGTCATGAGGTGCCAGCGTGTGAATGGTCCTATATTGTCCAACGTAAGTCTCAAGTACTTATCTATTATTCATGGCAAACGAAACGAGACATTTTCTTGTAGGGGTACTGTCAAAATTACCGGCGGCTTCAATTTCTCCGGGGAACTAAAATTAGATTCCTCCTCGTGTCGGACTGTATAGTATTTTTATTTATAGTGACATTTGAATTTATGTTTTAACTGCCAATTGTCTTACAATCTGTGAAGAGTGAGATTGGCGCTCGCTACTTAATCAGTGTTTAACGAACGACACAAGGGGAGGTCGCTAATTTAGTACAACACGCGAGGTCTGCTCTGTTTGTATGGATATAAATGTGGACTGTGCTGCCATGCGCCCTATAAGTCAGGGCCTAGAGTCCTGTCCGTGACCAAACGGCTTCACTCCTAATTATCGGACAATTCGAGTTCCCCCTCAGTTCATGCTGAAACATCATTACACCGGTGATAAAAAGTGTTGAAAATCTGTCTGTAGATATTTCATCGGCTATCATAAAATTAATCTAAATAAAAGATTTTGTTTCGTTTAAAAACGTCCCTCGTTTAAAAACGAAATGAAAGAAATAGCATAAAGGTACCGTCAAGTTAAATGGTATTGTTTAATGTACGCATTGTGATTATTATGGAATATTCATAGTCATTTTATATGAAAGTTTCTTTTAAAAGACAACGTACTTTTATCATCGCAAACCAACAATTTTGCCGACGTTGCTGTCCAGGTATCACAATTACATAGAATTAAAACTGGGACAAATATAATGACAAGGGAAGTAACTGTCAAGAGACAAATCTAATTGCACAGAATTAAAACTGGGACAAATAGAATGACAAGGGAAGTAACTGTCAAGAGACAGACTCTATTGCTCGATCTTTTATACATTCATTTTCCAGACATGTATTAGTCAACAGTGTGCATTGTCCGTTGAAAGCACCAAAGACACCTAGACCATTGTGTATAATCTGGTTCACTATTTCTTTTTAACGATAAGCGTCGGTATGGAACAGTTGTTTCCTTGTGCCATACCTTTTTAACATCTTAACAAGGATACATAGATTCCACCTGCAGCCTTCCCTGGTTCTACAAGTACCGTCTGAAAACTAATTAAAATACAATAACTATAAAGTAACTCGTGAATAATTTATATTTTATAGGTTCTAGGATCCGGTGTTTTAGCTGTCGGAGTATGGCTGCTTGTGAAAGACTACAACTCTCGCGAGATTTCTGCGATTGTGGGATCTCGTCTTTTCGAATATTTAACGTATGGTCTGACGGCAGGTGGTGGTGCCGTCGCCATTCTTGCCTTTTGTGGTTGCTGCGGGACCATGCGTCAGGACAAATTTGTCCTTGGATTTGTAAGCATATTTTCATACATATCTGTAAATATATACTGACGTTTTTGAAAAGTGATATTTAACAGGTTATTTAAAAGATCTTCTTTATCTTTGGTAGTTTGAACTACAAAATTCTTATTAATTTTGCAGATTTTAGTGGATCAAACGATCTTTTCTCAAAACAATATAGTGAATTGTTCATAAAAAGAATAATCTGAATTAAATAATTTATTAATTGTTTTTACAAGTCTACCATAAGAACCATAATTATATAACAATAGTTGATTTATACTACTTACTGTCCAAACTGTAAACGATGATTACTAATTTAGGTATTTCAACTTATCACCACTATTTTACAACATGTACACAGTATAGTAGTTGCATCAATATATGACATTGTTATCAAAATATTCTCATCAATAAATGGTGTCACAAAACAAGATTGTTATCATTTACACGATATTTTGGATTTATGGTCGTAAGCCAGGTTTCATTTTGCTGGTCTAAAATCATCGTAAGCGACTTTACAACAATCCCATATCATTATACTGTGCTTCAGCAGATGAAAAGTAATTCCATGTTACAGATTTTGTTTGTGCAAATCATACATCCATTTCCTTATACTTTGGACTAGCAAAAGGGATGTAACCTTCGTGAAATATTGTTTACAAAACAAACCATTTCAGTAAAAAAAACTAAAGTAAATTGAAATAAACAAACAATAATCACATCTCATATATTCCTTTACTTGTGAAATCTTTTGGAAAAGAGATGCATGTTATAAAGGTACCTAACAGCCTTAAGGGAAAATTGTTTTTCTTGTTTCAGTATGGTACCGTTCTAACTCTTGTGATATTGATGCTGTTTGCCGGATTCGCGCTCGGGATCACGTTCAGATCGGAGGTAATTGCTTGCTAATTGTTATTGCCTAGGTAATAAACATTATGTTAATTTCGGGTGGTAATAGCTATGATTGTGGCCCTGATTGAGTGTGTGCGAGGTTCTATGAGCTTGACAAGTACTGCAATCGATGGAGAGATTTACATGTAATTGTAGGCGTCGGCTTGGAAATTACGGCGAATTGTTGCAGACATTATTGGATACAATGTACGTACAAAAATACATAAATGATAATTCAACATTTGTATATTGGCAGATTGTATATCCGATTGTAAACTGAGGCTACTGGTCGGCATGTTACAATGCAATACGATTAGTTTCTTTTGACGGGTAATAAAAATAATAACGGCGTCCCGAAATAAGCCTGGCCATGTCTCTAGAATGTGAAAATTATAAATCAAGCTGACCTTTATGATTTTATTCTCTTGGGTATGTCTGTTTCAAACTTGGAGTTGATCAAACTTAGCGGATTGAGGCCAGTCTATAGCTACCCAAAACTTCTATTACGTACTTCCTCAACAATAATGTCCTATTCTGATAAAGTCGATGACAAATCTTGACTGACACGGTATATCTTCATATCTCGTATGTTTATTCCTGTTGTAGTCATATTATTTGGAACATTTTTTTATTATTGCATATTGAAATCCATATATATATCTTATCTGTGCAGTGTAAAATGTGAACAGCATGAATGGGGTCAGTCTGTCTACATCCTTCCTAGACTTCCAGGGCTCCGAGATAATTTTATTCTGTTTTCATTTGTTGATACAATCAGAAAGTTTCCTAGAAATCAACCGAGAAGTAATGAAACAGCACGGTGAAAATGCAACAATATTTGATATCGTCCAAAAAAGTTTGGTTTTTTTAAATTGAACACTAGATTGCATCAGGGAACAAGGGTACTGACAGTACCGTCAAAGTGCAACAGAAAATAATTAGGTTGCTTTCAATTTGATTAAGCACGACCCAAAATGTATTCATTGTAACAATCCTTACCTTTATGCAATAGCAAGTGAAGAAAACGGCCCGGTGTGTTTGTATGACGGGTTGGTATGGGTAACCACGCTACGTTGTAGAATTTCGTAGATCACTTATACATAATTCGACTTGGGTCTTTACGCATATACATTTGGTATAATGAAAACAGTTGCGGAACGGACTTGGGATATTGGCAGCATATTGTCAATAAGGTTTCAATTGAGCCTTCAATAATCTTCACTGCATCAAACTCATACTTTAGCTGGTCCAATCAACCTTGTGTGCTGTCGTACGCCAGCGAACTTATTTCAAGACAAACGCTGCGTACATCACTGTGCGCATCAGACTTCCTGTGGGCTTTACCACTCCTTCAATGACTCCATTGTGCGGCCGACGGGCGTGCTGTATTCATGTACGAATTTAATTAGAAGCACATAGCCGACTTTTAATCTTAGACCTCTTTCACGCAATAAATTAATTCGTACATTTCCTTTTTATTTGTTATTTTTTTCAGTTAAAAGAAGATCTTACTGAACATTTTAAGTCATCGATTATCAAACACTATGGAGTTGACGTGGAACGAAATTCCTTCAACCGATTGGTAACAGACGCTTGGGACGCCATGCAGAGAACGGTAAGATTAAATTAATTACTGAAACAGTCGTTCAATCTAGATTGGAAAATATTATTTCCGGGTCATTAAATAATAACTTGAATTGAGTACACGTAATTGAAACATAATCACATTCGTTACAATAACGTAACATATCTATTTATTTGAGAGCTTGGTTGGTTGTTGTTGCTTGGGGTTTAGGGTGGGGCGAGGAGATACAGCAGCCTCAGGTGAATAAGGTCAAGTTTTGTGGTTTAATAAATACAATCACTAACTGGGGTAAATTGAATTTCTCATAGAGCTGAGGTCACGAATCATCTTGTACTTTCTGACTTGTGTCGTTGGGAACGACACTTATCATGAATCGCAATGGATAGTATATAACGAATCTCCCTCGATGAAGAAGCTACCAGTCGCTGCATGCAAACCCTGCAGGCTCAAAATAACCCTAGCTGTGTAATGATTTACGAGGTGCAATATCATTTGAAAAAACACAATGTACAGTATACGGCAGTATTTACAATATTTACAATTATGTCAAACAGTCTTTGGTTATTTTGGTGTGAACAGTTGTGATTTTCGCGGAAATGGAGACATCTAGACTCCTAAAAGGAGAGGTGTCTTCAGTAAGTCAGCATTGACTATTTTACCTCATAGTCGATCTATAAGGAATAGCCTCCAATCTGAGAGGCACAGATCGAGTATCTGGAAGGTCGTAACACTAATCCCATTGCTGGAAACCAATTGTATTAATTAAGTAATGGGAACCAGATTACAAAAAGGTTTGCTAGGAAAAGGTAATGTAAAAAGGGTATCGTCTTTGGGATATGGTGGCCTGCTACGTAATACAATCTACTTATTGAATTTAAAGTTTAATGTCTTGCAATTTGTTCGTATTCTAGGGTCTTCTGTTTTATTTAACTTCAAGTGATTGGTTCTGGTTTTTTTTTTATCTTCCAGCCATTTCTTTATTCCCCTGGTACATCACTCAGATTTTATCTTTGTATTTTTTATGGTTAGGTTAGTTAGTCCCACTTGTGGGTAATAGTTATTTCACATTGAACAACAATCGAACATTCCAATACGTAATCAGACACAAAGTGACAATTTAACTGCTAATTTAGTAATACATTTCGTCAGGGAAAGCCCGGAAGTGTGAAGTTGAGAAATTCAAGGACCACGCCATTCTTGCCAGTACGAGTAACCCACAACATTCTAAGATACACGACTAAGCTTTCCTCAAAACTACATTTACCATACCAACACACACCTTTGTTGATGCCCTGTAATGTTAAGATACATCGACAGACTTTCCCCTCAGTACATGTCGTGCAACTTTCTCTCCAATCAGGAGCAACCTGACAAAATATACACGGGCCGGTAGTAGACAGGCAAATATGGCTCTTGCATTTGTTGAATACATGAATTAGAAAACTATACAATTGTCTTTTACTAGATCTTCAATACTTTTCCACACAGCTCTTGCTTCTACAATCAGTTTTATTTTGAGAAAGAAGTGATCGGCCATGTGATTTAACTTTTGTTTTGTCTTTTAGTTACAATGCTGTGGGGCTGTTGGGAACGAAGATTCACTCTTCAGCTGGGCTATATTCAAACTACACAGCGACTGGTACGCTGTGGAAATGCGAGACAAACGTAAGTATATATCGTTTTTTCTTTTCTAGTTAAAATTGCACAGGAATCCCCCCATGAAAATTTAGTGCTTGGTCTAATTAAAATGTTTCCGATTCCATATTGTGTGATGAAATTCCGGGCGCTGGGAGTTATCACGGTATGTATGTTGCAAAAGTTGAAGCCCTGGTTTTTAGTTCAGTATAATGGTAAGCTCAGAAAAGGTAGCAAAGGTATTGTGTTAGTATGTTTTCGAAATTATTGACATAATCGCAATAAGATGAGACACAAAAGAAACCTCACTTTTTTGTTACTTAGATATTGAAGTTGTAAAATGTGCTTTAACGATTTGTAAATCAACCCTTTACCTAGACTTTGATCTTGACTTGTTTAAGAAATTCATTTTCTGTAAATCACTCAATTACCTTACCTTTACGACTTCCTGGTTATGCTTCATATGGTTTTTGGTCGCAAACATTTTCATTCGCTAAAATAAGACAGAAATTAATTAATTAATACAATGTAGGCTACAGAAGCCTATACGTGCCATGTCATAAAAGTTAACTCGCTATAACAAGATAAAAACCAAAATTAACATGACTCGTTTAAACTGCTGTATAGATTTGAATAAAAACTAGGAAGAAGTTTGGACAAAAACGTGCACTCTAATAAAAACTAATTCGATTTTATATACAATGTAAATGTATATCCTGTAAGTACAGTGAAACATTTGGCTACATTTTGTAATAGGATAGTTCATGATTATACCGACAGGTGGTAGGTACTTGCTAGATGATAAACTCAATTGATCATATCGGAAGAGAACACCAGACCTGCGTATATATAGTGATGAAAGGCACTACATGAAGTCAAACTCCGCTAATGTAGTGTGGTCGATGTTTTCTTTAAATAATGCATCGCATTGTCTTATCATGGAAAATCCAGATTCCATGCTCGTGTGTACTGTTATTACTGAAAACCTTTATTTCTAAGGTTGAGCCAGGGAACTCGACCAACAGTATGGCCATGTATAATTGATATGGGGCTATGAGGATAGGGAGGCTTCTCGAGAACCTGGCTTTCTGCTGACTTTTTTGGTGTTAATTGATTCCGCCCCTATGTAAGGGTACGACACCGCAATACGACTTGTAGCTCCTTTGATTATATCCAATTCCTTAATCTGAAATTGATCTCAAAAGAACATGCGGGTAACTTAGATCTAGGAAATGAAGACAGAAATAGACATTTACAACACCTTTGGTTATTGTAGAGTGGATCCCCCAATCGTCCTGGGAATAAAATCAATACATATTCCCACAGTACCTTACAATAATTGTTCAGTTTCGATGTATTCCGCAATAAAAAAAACGCCTGTTGATGAATTCGTGTAAACTTAGGTCCACTATAGACTAACTTGTAAGTATTATTTTTCTCGGAGAACATGAATAAAATGTCGCCATCTTGATAACACGTGTGAACAGTATAATGGCGAGTCCATTAGAAGCTGCCATGCCCCATCAGCACCAAAGGTCGGTGAATATGTGTTCTGCCAATAGCCATGGGGAAAAGATGTTTATATTTATTGACAGCACAATAATATCATTATATACAGATATCTTACCGTCGTGTTCCGAACATTGACTATATCAACAATAACACGTATGATATCAAGGATTGTACAAAAGATACACAAGACAAGATGCACATTTAAATGTAAATTTGACACAGGACATAACACATGATTAATCGAACTGCATCATACAGCTGCTTAGCGTCTTCTTGGACAAGTAAGTGATGCAAGGGACCAAAAGTTTGAAAGGGAGGTTCGGAAAATCAGAACTGATGCAAGCGGATCTCAAAATATAGAATGGGGTCAATTAACCCAACATTTTAAGATTGATACTGTATCACATGACATGTTCGTGGTGTAAAACATGGTAAACGTGGTTTTCGTGGTTGGTAAGGAACCTCTAAAATAATACAACTAATTGAATTAAAGTACTTCCCTATACTTGAAATACTTGAGTGTTGGGTTACATTACCAGAACATGCCAATGATCTGATGATAGCATGATATGATAGCATACTCCCCTCCCTGCAATAACAGTGATATCTCCGATAACATGCACCCTGTTCTCGCCAAATGCTTTCTCTGATAACAGCTGATAACACGTGTGTGTTTTATCCACAGAAAACAGACCGTACGTCCCGGAAAGCTGTTGTGTGATTGGCATGTCAAAGTTGGACTGCCAGGGACTGGGGAAGATAAGGAGAGGGTTTCCCGTAAAAGGGCCGGGACAGAGCTACGTCGAGGAGGCTAACGATGCCCTTTTGAAAAAGGTGACTTTTTATCCAATTACAAACAGCGTTATAAGTATACATGTGACTACTTCCTGTTTACAAATTATATAGATCTGATGCTTCATTTTTTTTTGTCTTCTTAATATCTAAGGTAATATTGATAAGTACTTCCTGTTCAACAAATTAAGTTGAGAAGGAAACCCGTCGATGTTTTGTTATTATCTGTAGTGGGGATAAGGAAGAGCAATGGTATTCACTTAAAACTATTTAACGGTCATCAGTTTGTATTCACTGTCAAAATGCAATCGAGATGACAAATCAATTGCATGGTGTCCGTTACCTGCAGTCATCTGATTACAATCCAGAATTTCAAAGAGTCATGGGAGGCCACAGGACTAAATGCAAACTGGATAGACAAGATACAGTGGTTTAATAAAGCCATGCGTAGGCTGTACCAGCTACATAAGTTTTTTAAAATGAAGGTGAACAGGAGACCCGAACACCTCATTAACGTATTATAGTGTAATATTTCAGTATGCTATCGAAAGTCCATAGCCTTTGTTCATGATAGGTCATAGAATGTCGGGTTATATTTGTAGTCTCTGATACACGTGGGATGCGGGGGCTTTATACCATCGAGAAGCGTTACATAACCCGTCCAAGCGAAATTCTGTTGAAAGATGAAAGCAGATAAAATTTCAAAATGATAACTGATATTTGTAATAATCCGTGAATATGTCAAACGTCAATTGACTTCCATTCTCTTTTGTGTTGATAAGTAAAGATAGACAATGACAGTAAGTTCTGGGTCGCGTCACTGACGTCATTAGATAGGACGGGTTTGCTGATATAAATGCCATTTGGAGATGACCCCCAACACGGAAGGTCAAACCCACACAGTGTTCCAGCCATTCTATGGAATCTTGTCTATCTCAAATGACGTCTGTGATGATAATTAATTATCTTTGAGGAAATAAGAGAGAAAGTACAATACATGTACAAGAAAATCTGCTTTCAAAAGTACGGAAGCATTGATTAGGTGCCGACGGCATTGCAGACACGAGCGTTTATTTATATGTAGCGTTTGAGAGATAGTCGTGTCGACATGGCTCGTACCAGTAACGATAGAGAGGACCAATGTTCCTTTGCACAATACCAGCAAACGTGTCTCGACATTTATATTACAAATTAAAGGGAAAATAAGTCACGATCACATCTCTTTCCATTTAAATATTAGTACGGAGCTATTTTTGTGTCGATAATGGAGTTTTTGTTAAGAAGCATACGCCATTGATCGATCGATAGCAGTTGGATAGAAAGTATGGTCAGCACACGGACTGTATGTTTCCCTACGGAGATGACCAACTCCCCCAAAGCGGCCATTTTCTGTAGCTACAAAACAACAATATAATCCTAGTCAATAACTGGTATTTAACATTGAAAAAAAGGCTCGTGCCAATGTCGATTATTCCAACAGGTTCAGGAGATATGTAGTCTATATTATCAAATGATCGTCCAGTGCATGCGCTAAAGTGTATCTACCAGAAGGAAGAGAACACTCAAAACTCATTTACTGCACATCTTTCTGCCCTGACGATATTATATATCTTACTGTTAATCGTGTAGTTTTGCTGTCACTTATTTTCGCGGTTCTATCTAACTGAAACACATCTTTTTGGAATCATTAATTTTCGCGGTTTTGGTGTCTCTACTTCTTTGCGTTTTTTCTTACTATTAATAACATTTTCCTGTCATTATTTACGGTTGTTCTCCAAACAATTATTTGAATTCGATAGGGGAACGATATCATATATCGCATTTTAATGATTTGATGATTATCAGAATGTTGCAGTTTCAGAATGTTCAAAGACCAATAAATAACGAATAAATAACTATATTTAAATATTTCATGAAAATAGAATAAAAAATGCTGTTTTGTTTGTTTCAGGGTTGTTATGACCGAGCTCTAGATTACATAGAAAACAATAGTATGTACATTACGATAGTTGCTGGTGCTGTTCCGCTTTTACTGGTAAGTCACTTACGTAAACGGTTCTAGTTACTCCACTACCTAACTTACTCCTACTAATGTACATGACTGTACGTACTTTAGTATTCTATGTTTCCTCTAAACACTTAATTTAATTATGTATTACATCTGAATGCGTTGTTTTTAACAATTAATTCAATTATGTATTACATCTCAATGCGTTGCTTATAACACCTTATTTAATGATGTATTACATCTGAATGCGTTGTTTATATCACCTACTTTTATTATGTAGTATATCTGAATGCGTTGTTTATAACACATGATTAAATTATGTATTACATCTTAATGCGTTGTTTATAACACCTTATTTAAACATGTATTACATCTGAATGCGTTGTTTTTAACAATTAATTCAATTATGATGTATTACATCTGAATGCGTTGTTTAAAACAACTGATTTTATTATGTATTACATCTGAATGCGTTGTTTATAACACCTAATGTTATTATGTATTATATCTGAATACGTTGTTTATAACACCTGATTTAATTATGTATTATATCTGAATACGTTGTTTATAACAACTGATTTAATTATGTATTATATCTGAATACGTTGTTTATAACACATGATTTAATTATTTATTACATCTGAATACGTTGTTTATGACACATGATTTAATCATTTATTACATCTGAATACGTTGTTTATAACAACTGATTTAATTATGTATTATATCTGAATACGTTGTTTATAACACCTGATTTAATTATGTATTACATCTGAATACGTTGTTTATAACAACTGATTTAATTATGTATTATATCTGAATACGTTGTTTATAACAACTGACTTCTTTGTTCCAGATTGTTGGAATGATAATATCATTCTATCTCTGCTGTAAAGTAAAAAACGAGGACGACGATTTCGACGATGGAGATGAAGTGGAGGTATAACCTGTGTCGATGACAGCATAAAGGTGTTTAAGAAAGAAAAGAAACACATTCCGTCCGTCGGTGTTTATATACCGCTCCGTATGGGGAGCAATGTGGTTGTGTACCTAACCTAATTATCTGCCTGTACTTCCGGTACACGGAGGTCAAGGTCAAAGATGATGCCATTCGACAAGTGGATTTAAGAATGACTACTTTGTTGTCAAAATGACTTCTGGTTTGCTGTCGATAGCCACTTAGTGGGGAACATTTCATTGAAGATCACCTTACAAGTCGGCTACCAAAAGTCATCTCAGTGCTGTGTGTCTTCCATGTTCAAAATAATTTAGGCTTATAGTTATTTCCTCACCAAAGTGGAATCATCTCACTTGACGAAAGTCGAAATGCAAACGGGACCAGAGAGTTTAATTGCATACAATGCACATTCGTTAGCTAAACATTCCTTAGATTCCTTCGAACTCGTTCAAGCTATGCATTCTTAAGATAGCAAATGTGAGGGAAAAGATTGCGAGCACGAGCAAATGAGGACCGATGCTCAGACAATGTTGCTGAAAATTGCTATCAATTGTGCCTCACTACTTGGACAGGTGTGTCACATGGACAGGTTTAAAACAATGCCTACCTGTCTACTGTTGATATCACTATATCATCTATACACCACATCATCATGTCACTTCATCAGGTCAGATTGTCGGGTGAAAAAGAGAAACTGTTGGGAGCTACTGTAATTTCCGTCACACATTTTATTTACAAACATATAAAAAATGGGGAAAATGTGGATGTATACCTAAACGTGTGATATGAAAAACTCCATAACACTTTGGCTAAAGTCAACAACTACGCAATCCAATCTGTTGAATTATAGTCAAACATCGTCAATGTACATGAAAACGACAGTCAACATATTTGCATGCGCATTTCATCATTCATTGAAGATATTCTATCACGTGGAAGTTACCTAGCAACAAACTATTGGAATCTTGCAATCCGGAGACCACAGTTATTCATCAGGAATGAAAATCCTCGCTATCATGTTGACTATGAATATACTATTCAAGGATACTCCACCCATTAATGAAATGGAAAACACTGATTATCATCCCTTTTACGAAGTTTAATTAAACGTTTGTGGTAAGTTTTTAAGGAATTTGTTTGGATTAAATGCCATGGAAACTCGACACTGTTGATACGCGTAGAAACGCAAAGCAGTTATAATGCAATGGATGCAGGATCGCTTAGTGGAGGAGTCATGCAACCACATATACAATATGTACATTTTATTACTAACTAAACTCATGACTGTATATAATGATTTATTTTTACTTTGATGAATTATATCATTTCCAACACTACCCGGTATCGGAGACATATTTTAAAAGGGGAGGGAATCCATGTATTTTAACTGTGGCTGTTCTTATTACTGTGATAAATTGGATATTTTATAATAATAATAATCTTAATACTTGGTAGTAATTAGTTTTTATGTTAAATACACTCATTGTCGTTAACAAATTGGGTGAAACCAAATTTGTTCTAGGAAGTTATGAGTGATGAACATTTACACGTTTAATACACTAAACGACCTCTTTTTCATTTTATAAAGATACATCTGAATGCATAATAAGCATGTTATTCATTGTTTGGTGAATTAGTTTATTTTGTCATTTCTCGCTGTTATTCGATATCTTTTTTTCTCTAAATAATTTCATGAGTAACAATCGCGGTACATTTCATTTAAGAAGCGTATGCGATGAGAGTGTACAATTTCACCATTTTCGGTTTGCATTTTGAGGTACTGGAAAGCCTAGGATCTAACCTGGAGATCACCGTTGATTCGAATCTGGTATCCAACTTTCGTACTCTCACGCACGTAAACAAGTTTATATATTTTCAGTATTATTTTGAAGGGGATATTATGTATATCTTTGATAGTTTTACACACATCTACGATATCATGTTAAAATAAATATGTAATTCACTTATATACTTTATATGATAGTATTGCTCCACACACCTTCTCGTGCCAGATAAACACAAATTTACAGACACAGAATATCTTTTATTCAACAGGATAACGAATAAAAATAGCGATATAAAATATTCAGCGTATTTTCTACCATATGTCATGAAATTTAAATTTAAATGAAATCTTCTGAGAGAAAGCACAACATGGGAATACTTATAAACTTGTGAGAAGAAACAGAATTTAAAAAAAAAGTATGTTTTATATGAAAAGTCAATATTACGTTGACGGCTAGCACTACACCTCTATATGTATCATCGCGCTACACAAGTCCCAAATGGCCTTCAACATAGATAAGACCATATATGGAAATTGTCTTGGTCATAGATAGAGAAGAGTTGTCTTTGAAGATAGTATCAATTATTGACTAAAACTGAAAGTATACATTGTTACTTACGTTATTTTCCCATGCACACTAGTTTTACAATTGTCATCCATCTATTTAACTTGATAGAAAGTTCTAGTCTAATTTTAATTCTCCCACTAGTCTGCCGTCCCAGCGGCTAATCTAAGGGGCCTTGAGTGTATTATGCTCTTCCGTATAGCGGTAGTTCACTCAGACCAACGTTTTTTTTTAATTTTCAGTTTTACAATTAAAAATCAGGAATATGTATTTTATTTATGTCCCAAAAAACATGATTTTTTTTTGTAATACACGTGTGTGTGCACTTTGTCAAAATATCAAAGACAAGTGTTGATGCCAAATGAAATGAAGACTGAAAACAAACGTTATTTTCCCTCATTTTAACTTCCTGAGTCGATGGAGGAATGAACAACTAAAACATGAAACGTTGGTCTTATTTACACACGCAATCAAATTTTATACCTGTCTCATATTATCTCTACCACAGCAATTAAAACATTTTATTATTTTTTTTATCATTTCTAATTTGCTTTGTTTAAGTTTCAGCATTATCGTTATTATTTTTTTTTTACACGCAAATGTACAATCGAACTTTGTTTAGAGGATTTTTATTAATACTCATGTGTATGTATGTCGAAGTCATGTCTTGGTGTATTAGTATATGTATTAACTTTTTTACGTGCACTCTTATTCACTTCGTTTCCTCAACATGATATCGTTCACATAACGGAAATTTACTCATACAGTTTTCAGAAAGACTTACAGTTCGACATAGCGAAAGCTGACTATACTAATACTGTTCGGCTCGTAGAAGACTGGCTGTATATATGTTGATACCAAGGTAATGTTACAATAATGGTTCGACATAGCGTATTTATGCTAATACTCGATGATATGACTTTTCGACATAGCGAAGACTGACTATTTATGATAATACTCGACGGTATAACTTTTCGACATAGCGAAGGCTGACTGCTTATGATAATACTCGACGGTATAACTTTTCGACATAGTGAAGGCTGTAATAATGTAAATGTAATGCTAGAATTCGACATAACGAAGACTTTAAGGTTGACTGTATTTAATACATTGTTCCATTTACTTCCTTGACAGGAATGTCCGAGATAGCGCAGTCTGACAGCAGATTTCTTCTTTGATATAGAAATATTGTTCAACAGATCGAAAGATGGAAGTATGCCAACTCCGTATAAGATTTGCTGTTTGACATATTGGAGGCCGCTCGTAAATTTCTTTCCTGATGAAATTTATAACTTGAAACAACTTTAAAGTTCGCCAAATTATTCTTTATTGAATTTTGAAACAAAGCACGTGTTCAATTTCTTCATGGGAAAATTAAACAATTCTTAACAACATTGTATAAAAAATCACTAGACAAACGGTGAGGAATCTACCCGCTTCCACGCACGAGCAATCATGCTACGTCTGCACTACGAACTCGCGCAGCAACCTGCACGTGCTCCCCGGTCAAGGTCATAGATTCTCTTTCACCGGAACGCCATCATGGCCACATGTAGGATTGTTTATCATGCAAAGCCTTCATTCTCGGATAACGATAATCTAATACGATTTTTGAAAGCTGACAATGGTTCAAAGGTGTCAGATATCAAACCGAGTCGAACATTTTTGTAGATGAGGAGAGATGAGTAGCGTACCAGCTACGTACATGAACTCGATAAATGCGGTCATTTTAACGGAATATTCGCTGCGATGAATTTTATTTGAGAAAAGATTTATATAAACTGTATAGAATGATTTCCATCAATTTGCCTTAGTTCGATTTTGTTTTAGCCATACTTCCTTCTAAATTAAACTGCAGATTGCTCGTAACATTTGTTACACGTGATCATCATAAATAGTTGCTGTATGGCATTACATACATAGTTGTATTATGTTTCTTTTACAAGCGCCAAACGCAATATTGTGTAACTATTGTGTACAGCTATAAACTCATATATTTTGCATATGACGTACAAAGTTGTGTTATCGGCATACAAATTTGTGTCATTGACATAAATTATGATATACAATATGTACAAAGTTAGTGACACGTGATCTACAAAGTTGTTTTAATGACACGTGACACAAAAACATGCTATGAACAAGATATACAAAACTGAAAGTTGGGTTAGTGTCATGTGACATACAAATTAGTATTACTGACATTAGATATACAAAGTTGTGTTATTGGCACGGGACTTACAACGTGTGTTATTGGCACGGGACATATAAAATGACGCTATTAGCAAGAGAAAAACACTTAAAGTTGTGTTATCGACACGTGACATATAAGTTGTGTCATTGATACGAGATACAAAGTTGTGCTGTTGGCATTAGACTTACATACAAAGTCGTGCTATCGACACGCCATGCATAGATGTGTTATTAGCACGTGATCTACAAAGTTGTGTTATCAGCACGTGATCTACAAAGTTGTGTTATCAGCACGTGACATACAAGGTGTGTTATTAGCACGTGACTTACAAAGTTGTGTTATTGGCATTAGACATACAAAGTGTGTTGTTAGCACGAGACGTACAAAGTTGTGTTATTGGCATTAGACATACCGGTACATACACAGTTGTTATTATTGACACGAGTTGTCAGTGACACGTGGCATACGAACTTGTGACCTACGCAATGGGATAAAGGACGCTTGGAATTAAAAACTACGCACTGTACATTTTTTTCGATTTTTAAAATCTACGCATATCTTTTATCAAATTGAGAAACTACTCAAGTAGATTTCAAAGTTGTGTTGAACGGCTTATACGTTTGCTGATAATTTCAATGTGACACTATACGTATATATGTTATGTATTATGATTATTATACGTAAATATAGAATGTTATAACTGGCTGTGTATCAATATTAGCAAATTAAATTACCACAGTGAAATTGTTGATGTGTTCTAATTTTAAAAACATTTGACATGAACTGTATCTAAATTTTAATGCGTTTTTTCATGTTTATTGATGTGTGTATGATGCATAAATGTGTTCAATTTGTATTTACAATCGATTTTTAAAACAGATTCACGTCATTAAAATATTTCATTTTATTCTGTTTTTAAATACGAAGTTCAATGGTTTTACTGAAATGATTACTATAAAAATTATATTTTGTTTTGAAGGGGAAGGTAAGCTTATTTTTATATACAATACTCACTAAATTCTGTCTATGACAAATTCATGTGCATTTAAACATACGATCCCGTTATTAATTAATATGATTTGATAAGATATATATAATAACTAGAAATGAATAAGAATTCGTGGAAATTACAAGTAGATATCATATTTTACCCCTTTCTTGGAGATTTCATGTAGATAAAATTGTATAAAAAGCGCTTGTTATTTACTACTTTGATATTGTACGTTCTTCTAAAGTGTTTGATAGTGTTTCTCGCAAGATAGAGTACAGATATAACGGTCAATTCAAGTTATTAATGAATTACAAATTGAGAGATTGGGATCAGAGGTTATGATCGGAAATGACGTGAATGCGTAATGAGAGGAACAAATGCAGACAAATGCCGCTTGTCTATAGAAAAGACAGACAGTAGCAAAATGAGAAAGAGTGAGTAAGGTTTGTAACGTAATTAAAGAACGATTCATCATAGAATGCTTGCACGTGAGAAAAGATCATTTACTGAGACTTAATCATGATGAGGATGCTGTTTTCCGATCTGCAGAAACTGAATTCTCCCGTGGGACCAATTAACGTCATGCGGTTACACATGCGCATTTGAACAATTCGTATCATTTATCGTTCCATTATCTTCTCATCATAAACACTAGATATAATGGTTTTTATATTATGGTCGTTCTTCTACAACTAATTCTGATTTTGACATTTTCCCGCATATGAGATTTTATACACTACTTGTTGCAATGTGTGAATATGTCATTTTTATATTGGGTTATTTAATATCTTTAAACAAAACATTTACTATCAGTTTCTATATGATATTTGTTATTGTGTCACTCGCACGATTATTATATATGATGATTAAATTTGTAAATATTGTAAAAAGTACATCAAATTAACTCAAATTATTTTATGTAATAAAACCAATATCTGGTATAAGCATTTCGTTTTGTTTTTATCTGGCAATAACACCTTACACCACTTATGCTAATTGATTGAATACATATTCTGTTACACCGCTGACGTAAACTGATTGAGTATACACGTTAATACGTTACAAAGACTGTTAGTCTACAAAACAACAAATAATACTAACATATTGACAAAACCATCAATTAATCTCAAAATCGATTAACAGATTTGCACGGAGACTCCTGAAAGCTCCGGAAGGTTAAGCGTCTTTTACTTCATCGACGACATCCGCCAATTCGTGTTAAGTTATAATCTCAAATGAGAGATCGGGTGGTGACAACGAAACCAATAGTTATGTCAACAAGTATCAAACACGACGGACTTAAAATCGGACAAGGTAATAGAATATTTCCAAAGTAGATGATGGTGCCTACCATCAAACGTTATATTATGGTCTTCATCAACCTGTATACCTACATTGACATAGCATATTTTATAGCCAAAAACAGAGGATTTGACACAAGCTGAAGTTACATCAAAATAGATATACATGTATATCGTACGTATTAAATAGGTATCATAAAAATGATAAAAAAAAGCATTTTACCAAGAACTGTTAATGTAAGAAAGCAGAGTGTTTAACTGAATGATTATCAACACAGATACTACAAGTACCATATGCGGCTTTGGTTTGTTTGTTTTTGTTTAACGTCCTATTAACAGCCAGGGTCATTTAAAGACGTGCCAGGTTTTGGAGGTGGAGGAAAGATGGAGTACCCGACCTACAGTCAGTACCTGGCAACTGCCCCACGTAGGTTTCGAACTCGCAACCCAGAGGTGGAGGGCTAGTGATAAAGTGTCGGGACACCTTAACCACTCGGCCACTGCGGCCCACTGCGGCCCCCCAAATGCGGCTCGTGGAGTTCTCTATGTATAATGGTGGAGACAAGGTAAAACTTGAACCCTTGTATGTGAAAGTAGACTTGATCTCATATACAAAACAAAAGAAAACGTGCCGTTTTCAGTGAGGTAGGCACGTATTTTGAATCATGAAATATAGTATACAATCTACAGTCGAGAGCCTTTAAAACTAATTCAGATATGATGTCTGCGTGCTTCAAACAAAATACATCAGGATGGTTTTAGCGGTAAATTTGGACAGAGTCCATCTAAAGACTAAGAGCGCCTCTCTCATCCCGGTTATAATGATGATATGCTAGTGTACATTCAAATTCTTCACAAACACCTTCGTAAACTACTTTATATGTGCTTAAATCGCACCGAAATACACTGCAACATTTAGCAGATCACATATACCTGAACATTTAGTATACCGTGACATATGTGGGGCTATGCGTATTAATGGTCAAATGAACTCAAATCATCATTCGGTAAAAATCTGTACCCCTCTTTGATGTAAACAGCATTCGATTTTAAACAAGAGGTTCATGGGCTTGAACGGTCATCTGACTTTAACGGACCCTAGTACTTTTGTATATACATACTCGGTAACTGCTACTGACAATTGGAATTGTGCAGTACTGTATGCTGGCCATCTTGGATTACTGAACAATCCGAAAAATGACTACACCTGGTCAGGCAAATTTCGGTTGAAACTTGAGAAGAGGTTTGAAATGTTAGTTTCAAAATGGCGATCATGCAGTCATCTTGAATTTCAGACCGACCTGATAAATAGCATTTGGCAAAGACCATCTCAAATTTATTTCAAGAAAGTTAGAGCTTTATCCGCCAGGTGGAATTTGAGAAAAAAAGTTCAAAATGTGGTTTTGAATATGGCGGCCATCCCCAACAATTTTCATTTCATTGGCACCACGGAACTTGAGAAGTTAAAAATGTGTTTTCAAGATGGCGAACATGGTGGTCATCTTGGATTTCAGACCGACCCGAAAAATAACAAAACTCGGTAAGGACCATCTAATGATCATTTTGGCAAGTTTGAGTTGTATCCCATTGGTAGAACTTTGAAGTTTTATATGTGAACAGTTTACGGGCGGCGGACGAAGTACGCTGGCGAAAGTTCATTTTTCTTAAAGCTAGGGCAATCACAACATGGCGATCTACAAACTTATCTCGATAGACCTATTACAACGTTGAGACGTAGTAGAATCTACCACGGGAATATAAACAATGACGATCTAATATAGCTTATCTTTAAAGATCAATTACAAGATTGAGATGTACATGTAGTAGAATCTACCACGGGGGGATATCAACAATGACTTGATGATCTACAAGCTGCTCTCGATAGACCTATTACAAAGTTGAGACGTAGTAGAATCTACCACGGGAATATAAACAATGGCGATCAACTATAGCTTATCTTGATAGATCTATTACAAAGTTGAGAAGTAGACTAGTAGAATGCAATGACGATCTACAAGCTGATCTTGATAGATCTATTACAAAGTTGAGATGTAGTAGAATCTACCACAGCGGGATATAAACAATGCGTCTAGGGGCTTCTATCAGAGGACCCAGTTATGCAAGACCAACAGAAAAAAGACCCCAATCCGAGAAAATGAAAAGCCGCCGTTGGGTGTACATGTACAACCACTTGGCACGGTGAGTGCAAAATGAACCAGATTTCACAAGACGAGTCAATACAATTCAATGTTTGTCAAACTGAATGATATTTGTCCTAAGTTCAATCTGGAATATCCGACAATATGTTCTGCATATCGGATGTCATTGGCGGCAGCTGGCTATAAAAGCAAGCAAGCTATGATGGATTTATATAACACGCAATATCTTTCATAGCATTCCCGAAATAAAGATATACATGTAATGCGTTGTCAGACTCACTCATGACACAAGAGCAGAGTAAAGTGATCCATACAACGCGAAAGCTTTGATACTATTCCCACACAGGATCATTACTGTCAGAACATTTTCCCTCAAGATGGTACATTTTGCAATGTCCCATCTTTTATTCTATAAATATGCTGAACACAATCTTCTAGGATATATGCCAACTCTTGAAGGACAAAAGATAACGCGGTAACGATTTTTTTCTCAAATTTCATCGGTTTACTTTCTCTTATTTATTTCATATTTAATATATATCTTTTTATTTAATGGATATTTTCCGATATAGAATGAAAACCCCCCCAAAAATACAACATGGATACTGGTGTTCTTATGAACGAAGGGAGGTAACTCTTACTATAAAATCACGTTTCTTATGTCCATTAATATGCATATAATAAATACAAAATGTCCAAAGGGGAAATCAACATAACACAATTAACTTGATTTTAGAAGAGTATGGGACTACTGATAAAAGAGTGGCCGAAAATACCGTGTGAGGCGTAACTGTATAATCTCCACGCGGATTTGAACCGATATCTTAAAGTTAGTCAAGCATGCTTTTTATAATTCAAGCAGACTCGATAAAACATATATCCAGACAAAATAATCTGCAGTCAACAGTTATCTGCTACGTAGCCAATGTCCAGTATAACGAATGTTTAGATGAAACAGCTGCAAGGTGCAGTTTAATTCTTGTTCTTGCTTTGAGTGCGAATGCTGATATCATATATAATCCTTGATCAGAAAGAAAAAGTTACTACAAGCCGTGAATACCAAGTTTCGGAAAACATCTCGAGCGGGATGTTCGAGTTAGGAGGGGGTTCAAAAGACCATAGAGCAGTAATAAACTAAAATGTTACACAATATATATATACCAAATTCCAGCTTTTTATCTGGAGATATGACGAAAAACCGAAACCTCTCAGGTAGGACAGTCAGTAGGATGGAAAGACGGAAAGGAAAAATCTTAAATGACGACACATTAATTTTCAGGGGCGAAAATAATAGATACGAACACTAACAAGATTGTTTGTGTAACGCAAGACTTGTGGAACGAACACGTCCACAATACAGTATCCGTGTCACGCCCCGACCCCTTCAGATGTACTGATTCCTCAAACGTTGAACACAGGCGTCGACTTCTGGTTAGTATAAAATATATATATATATATATATTAACCCCTACTGCTAATATATCAACAAGATGTGCATAGTGCGAGTAGGGGCAGAAGCAGATTTTATATACTAGTACACTGAATATGTATGACTTTCTTTGCATTTCTACAAATCGAGACATTTTCGTTTTTCGTTTTACTTTTCATTTAGTTTTATTTAATAACAAACAAAAATGTGGAAAGAATTATACCTGTATACAAAACTTTGTCGGCCTCTCGTTCAAACATCAACAAGTTTCCCTTAACAATATGCAGATAATCACACATCCGATGACACTGCAATCATTCAGATGAAATTGATTACCGATGAAAAGGGAACGGTACGACTACCACGACACCAAGAAAATACCGCGCGTTTCACAGAAAATAGAAAATTTGACATAACTGTAGCCTTTTGGCCGGAGTTTCCTCTGACCCCAGCACCGGATCTACACGAGACATTTGAAGGACTGGTGTGGTCTATCTAGGACCAGTGATTTGTTTATTGATTCGAACTACATTGTATATCATTTATGTGAACTATCCAAGATTATCATAGTAAATCTGAGTATTTTTCTAAGAACTTTTCATATTTTTTCAACCCATTTTTTCTAGTACATACCCCCCCCCCCCCCCCCCGAACTAATAATAAAATAACTGAATTACTTAAAAAAAAAAACACTCTTGAGTAATATTCAAAGGCAAAATGTTAAAATTCAAGCACTTTGACAGTCTGTCTGAACCAGGTGTGAGGTTAGAATGATTACGTAGTATCCCTGCTATTGTCGGTTCGTCGTTGATAAAAGGTTGCCGTCGCTTTGAACATTTTGAAGAATGTGCTTTCGTTAATTAAACTCGTATTATTTACAATAAGATAAAATTACCTTCTCTCCTTTGGAACAATGCCTTTAAATACCGTTTTCTTCTTTGAACCATTCCGTCTTCTCATTCAAAATTTAAAGATTCAAAACTTTTAAATATGGCTACGCTTTTCTTGCAGACGACACTAGGCCTGTATAGAAATTAAACTTTTACGCATGTGCAGCTTTTGTGATAATTGATTGGTACCGAATTCTTGGAACAATATCACGCCATTTTGATTGATAGGTAATAGCTATTTCGGGGCGTGGTTTAATATTCGTTTTCAGCTAATCTGAAGAGACAACATTGTACGTCAACGATGGAGAGAATACTAGTAGTAAGAAATACAACTCGTGAACGATATTAATTTTAAGTTATTCAGTTCAAACCTTTAGATAGTTATAGGTGTATCGTGATAAAACATTAAAAGCCAGCTGCATTACAGTAGAACGTTACACAACCCAATTATGGATATTGAATTTAGTTGGACATAATTACCTGTATAACTGTCGCGCTATTTTTGTTAGTCGTCCATGTAAAACGATACTGCTTGTTTGGTGGTCGACATTGTAATTACTCCAGCAATGTTACAGGATTACACAGTGAGAAACTTATCACAGGCGCCTTGTAACCAAGTAATTAGCCAGAGACCTTGAGCTAGCTGAAGAACATAGCAATATCCATTAACGGCAGAATGACGTCCCATCAACAAACATTCCAAATATTTCTGACGTTTGATCGTGTAATGGGGCCCAACTAATTAAGGATGTCACAAACAAAAGGCGCAATGGACCAGTATCACCTATATATACCCTGTTCTACAGCTTAGTTGGAAGACATCATTGATGTGGGACATCAAATTCATACATTTAATTTATAATTAATTATTCTAATTGAAGATTTTAGCATGCTTAAAGAGGCTTGCCCGCAGAGAGATCAGAAAAATTGACTAATAGAAAAAGATTTTTTACACATGAGAGATTGTTGGAATTGTTGAGTTTTTCATTTTATTTTCCTTATAAAACGCTGAAAAGTGATATTAAAACCTCATTTTTTAAATATTATTTATTTAATCGCAACCCGCAATAAGTCCCCGCTATAAAGTGGAGTCTAATTTGATTGACACATCAAAGAAACAAGCACGTGCACAGTGCCGCACAGTGATAACTTCAAAGGCAGCGGCGATTTACAAAGAAGATTTGACGTTATATTCCATACATTTCCTCTCAGGTTGAGTTTTAAAACGTCTTTTAAATACATATTCTGTAATTGCTTTCAAGAAATAAAGTCGGAAAGCCTCTAATTTTGTCACATAGAAACGTGTACTGAAGTGTATTTAGTGATCGGAGATGTGCCGTTTACCGGTCCGTCTGCGGGTAAGCCTCTGACACGTATATTAATAAATTTGATCGACCTTCATCTCTGCACATTCTAGACAATATATATGAAGGATATTGAGAAGTCGTTTAAAAGATCTTCACACATGAATTTGACATCAATATGACCTTTACAGTACATTTGTTGTAGGTCAAGGCCATTGAATCAGAGACCTATATACTAGTATATAGGTCTCTGATTGAATTGAACAGACAGCGTGGCTAAATGGCCCTTTGGCAAATTTAACACGTTTTTGACTAAGTTTCCTGCAACATTTTATTAAAAACATTAACAAACAACATATGTACTCCATTATTTCATTATCATGCAGATTAAATCACACAGTCACATGTTCATTTTAAAATTTTTATTCCAATTTTGTTGCGTTTAAAAAAAAAAATCACTTTAAACTTTTCCACAAAAGTTTAAATCTGCAGCAAAACCAGTGACCTTTGCTGATTATGAGTTTGGTGGATAAGATGTAGATTGTTAATTGTCTGTCTGATGATGAGACATCTTTTGCTGGTTATCAGTTGGGAGGAATAAATGCCAGCCATCTCTTAGGATTCTCTACTACCATTTTGTATGCAACTTTTTTGGAAATTCCTCGTTGCTGCATCTTTGGAAGGATATTCAACAATATATGGGAGAATCCATGGCCACCATATTTCATCTGAAACAGGTATTCACAATGTAGATTTATAATGTTATTTGAAATATCAACAATTTACTACATTTTTAATAAGAAATAAAGGGGCTTTAAAACTAAATCTATAAAACAAACAATGCAGACACCATCTGCAAATGTCTTGTATATATATACATGTATATTTCAGGAAAAGGGTTGGGTAATTGTTTATTTCGGTTGGAGTCTGGAAAATAAAATATGCTGGTGTTCGTATGGATAATTTTACATCTTCCTGAGTATTTACTTATGAACCTTACCAGCCGGTTCTTAGTGTGAATATCGTGGGCTATCGTAATCCGGTCTTCAAACCCTGCATATACAAGAGACTTGATTCTTCGAATCCTTTCCGCATCATTTGGCATGTCTAAATTTTCGCTAAACTGGTAATGTGAATTTTCCACCCCAAACAGGTCATATTCACAATAACAGCCTAGTCTGGCAAATTCGATGAGGCGATCCACATCAGTGAACGTTCCTGAAATGAAACATGGAAAATTGCTGAAAAATATTATCATTCTCAAAACGAATAATGAAAAAAAGTACTGAATAACCAGGACAAAAACAAATATCTAAAGACCCGGATACAGCGTCACTCAAAGACTATCTGTGTTAAAACAAGAGAACAGTAAACAAATATAACCTGTCTAAACCTCGTTAAAACTTTAACTGAAAAAAATGACACTAAGACATTAAGTCCCAAACATATCTGAAGAAAAAAATCACAAATTGAAACTTGTGAAAGAAGAGGACTGAGAATTTAAATATATAAGATTATGTAAATGGATGCTAATTATACTTCAACTTTTTTTTAACATTCTGTGATATTTCATTGTCTTGTAATAGAACATTAGATAGACAATGATCTTCAGTTTTACAATTACATACCTACATGTAATTAATACATGAAGACCCAGCACTTAGAAATATTTAAATTTTATCTTCTATGATGAATAATGCATAATCTACGGTCCTTGTATGACGTGTTATCTATCCAGTATGGATCCAATAATGCCTTTCCATGGACAATTTTGATTTAAGGTAAGGAATTTTCATTGATTAAATCAGGGACCAGACAGGGACTTTTTAACATGACCTGATCATGACCTGAAGTACGGTATATCTTGGTTTATTTTGTTTAAAATCCTTTCAGGACGTCATTTAAGGACGTGCCAGGTTTTTGAGGTGGAGGAAAGCCAGAGTACCTGAAGAAAACCACTGACCTACAGCCAGTACCAGTAGTATATATACTTACTGTCTAAGTGAGACATGATGAGCTTGTCTACTCTGCCACCAGCCTCCTGGTAAATACGCACCAATTCAAACGGTGCATCAGGATGACGACCAGGATGAAAAATAACGGGACATCCGAGGTCCTGTTGTACCATTCCAGATGCCTGGACCGCCCGCTTCTCAGATGCTGTCAACAAAGAATGGATCATTTCCAAAAATACAAATTTTCAATATCACTTTACATCATCATTAATTTTCAAAAATTTTCCATATTTGTGTTTCACTGTAATTTATGATTAATCAGTTGTTTTGTATATATTATCACCCTATACCTGTATTTTATTTTGAGTACTTTTCATATTATGAACAAAAGTTATATTTCATATCTTTCCCAGCTTAAATTATTCATGAAAATTCGAGTCAACATATAAAGTAGCTTTCATACCTTTTCCTACGTGTAGTTAAATTTTCCAACTCATATGTATCATAAAAAGACAATTAATGTGGTTTGTTATCTGGTTCAGGAGATCTGTACAAACTATAGACTCGGATTGCCTTTTTGTTCATTGAGAACAAGTAAAATTTTCTTTTTAATTTCTGTATTATCTTTAATACATTATTATCTTTCACAGTTGTTTATTGTTCTAATCAGTAAAAAAAGGAGTTAATCTATGTACTCACGGCCCAGTGGCCAGGAACAACCAATCTCTCCAATACATCCACATTTAATATCGGTATCATCACAGCCGCTCGTGATGTCTGTCGTCATCACCTCAGCCATTTCCTCAACTGTCATGGCAACGGTTTCTGGTCGGGCCGATTCTACATAATATCCTGAAGAAACAAAAAACATTTCAAACATACAATTATCTTCTCTTCCCAAGTCTTATATTTCAGGATGCCATGTTTGGTTAACACTATTGATAATGATGAATTGTTAATTTAATGATTTTCGTGGAATTTTCGGCAAAAGATTATTGAACTTTAGTTGGTCTAACTTGCTCATACAATATTTATATATATATATTTTTATTTTCATTGCTTCTTAAATCCATATTAACATATATCTTACATATGACAGTCCATCATTCTTGGTATAATATGACATTTCAAGAGATTTGAATTATTCTGGGATGTGGGGAGAAAGACATACAGATAATCTGTTATAAACTTATGGCATTGGTAAATATAAAAGGTGGCAAACAAATATGACCGAGAGTACCACAACTCAGGAAAAATAACATTCATGCTGTGTGGCAATATTTCTGTTGAAAATAAACAGGAGTATGTTTCACACAAGTGTAAATGGAAATCAAATGATAAGCAATTGATGCGTTTAGAATATATGCTGTCTTATGTCAAGGAAAATATTTCCCTTCTAGAAGAGTTTCACTTTCAGATACAAACATTATATGTTTACATAATAAATAGAAGCCATCATTACCACTGCCAGACACTACATTGACCCCGGTCTCCTTTGACACTTTCTGGAGGAAGTTGATATCTCGTTCTATACCGATGGTTGTATTATCCACGATCGTCCCTCCTCCGTTACTCTACGTCACAGTAAAACAAGTCCATCAGATCACCGGTAATAATAATATTTTTACTCAAATAAATCAGATCACAAGTAATAATAATATTTTTACTCAAATAATATATCTGTATGTTAATTATTAATGAATCAGAATTTCAGAAGCTACTACAACTTCTATCTTGTTCTATCTTGCAATACTTCTGTTTTAAATATCTAATAATGAAAACTCCTGAAACTTTTACCTTTAGCTCAGTCTTCACTTACTTTAAACTCTGCCTCGCAATTTTGACCTTGACGACATTAGTTTACACTTACTTTGAAACACCCTGTCGTAAAACTTAGACCGTGAACTTTGTCTAAACTTACTTTTAAAACACTCTCCCTAAAACTTTGACCTTGAACATGGTTTACTTGGAAACAGTTTGTCCTAAAGCTTTGACCTTGATATATATGTCTACACTTCATTTAAAACATTTCAATCCTAAATCTATGACCTTGACTTTTATCTACACCTAACATGAAATACTGTTTATTTTCCTTAATCTGTGATCTTGACCTTTATTTACACTTACCTTGTAATATTCCATCTCGGCCACTACAGCTTCCTGTACATCATTCAGATAGAGGTTTTTCATACTGCTGTATCTGATAACAAAATCATGGTCACCTAATTCTTAAGTAAATCAAGCCATATTTTAAATATGAATAACATAAAATATGAATTAATAAATACCAAATGTCATCTTTTCATTTTTGAACACAACAAGTGTAGAGGATTAAGATATTATACAGCAGCAGGTGTAACAAACAAAGCTGGAGGTCGTGGAGGTCATGGAGGAGGTCGTGGAGGTCATGGAGGAGGTCATGGAGGTTGTAAGCCACACAACCACATCGCCTTTTTATCATTGTTGGGGGAGGGGATTGGACACAGACAAAATTGAATCCTTGAATCTAGTTCAAGGTGTTAAAACACACAACGTCTAGTTTTTTTGGTCCCAACAGGTTATTTCATCACATTCAAATTTACCTCTGTCATTTGACCTATTAAAAACAGAGCCTGTATCTATAAATGTTATCAATTAGAACATTTAGAACAGTGGGGTTTAAACTTACGGATGCTGACGTATCCACCACAGATTTTCCATTGTGATGTCATCATTCTTCTGATCTTGTATTTTAGGGTCAGGATGTGGCGTGTACATCGTGTGAAACTCCATCTTGAGATGTTCATGGCACATGGTTACTCCAGCCTCACTCGGCTCTATCAGACCCAGCACTGAAACAGAGTCGTGTATTTTTAAAACTGCGTTAGAAAAAGATTTTAGACATACATTAAACTAATGAAACTGTGTTTTGCTAAATATTAAACATTATTATTTAAATTTTCTACACACAAGGAAATAAAATTTAAAAGTAATGTTTTACAAATTTAAAATTTTAATTCACTTTAATTAATGAAAAGTTCCAGGAAAAATTATGAAGATTTACATTTCTAAAGATAAATTGTGAAAATATTTTTCCACTTTTAATATACAATAATAACAATAATTTTGGCAGAATGTTGTGTCGTCCAGCATAAAATCGTACCAAAGTGATCTCTGTCTACCTTTTAATGACTGAATGGTGCTCTCTTTTCTAACGTATCTCAAATGGTGGATTCTAGCTTAATGAGGAGTTCTGGCTTTCCAGTTTGATTTAGGCATAGCTTAACGTCATTTAAATTAACTTGAAGTCCAGCCATCCCGCAGAAGAACCATCCACATGTCAATAACATTTTTTTTTTTCAATTAATCTATGATTACAGAACACGTGTCTTCAGATTTAGTCCTCTTCATATCATACAACAGTGCAGTAGGCTATCTTTACATCTCCTTATGTGTAACGTATCTACCACTGCAACAGTGCACAACCCACATAGATTAGAACAGGTCTGGTTTGAACTGGAATAACATGTCATTGATAGTCATATAATATTACTGTAATCAGTTCCTTGACACAGTTTATGAGATGTGCCACAAAAATTTGTGATAAAAATAACTCTGTAAAGTGGGTAATATCACTCCATCATTGCATGAAAATTGACAGCAAGATCAATTTTGGAAGAGAAATTAACTACAACAATAACAGGACATAGTGGGTATATAGAATTTATCTATTATTCCATATACATTGTACATGTATCTAACAAAGGGCATTAACTCTGTATATAAAGGTAACAAAATTTCGACCCGATTTCAGCATTTGACACTCCACCATAATGCATTGTATGAGATATGATCTCAGATAATAAAGGGGGGAATGGAGGTGCCAAGTCAGTTTCTCAAGCACTATTGTGAGATAAAAACTGGGGCCAAGTCAGTTTCTCAAGCACTATTGTGAGATAAAAACTGGGGCCAAGTCAGTTTCTCAAGCACATGTGAGATAACAACTATGTATTGCATTCAAAGGTTTAAATCCAAATTTATATGTAGAAAATATCATAAAAAGGTAGAGTTTTGATTAGTATGAATTCAAAATTTATGTGACCATGGATCACTGTTAATGATGTTTCCAGTCAGAATGATTGATACAAATATAAAATATCTTCAATGATGTAATTGAAAGGAATAGAAGGATTCACCAGCTATGTGGAAACAAACAATACATTTGTTTTCTCAACTTAAAAAAAGGATATTCCCATGAAAGGGAGTTGTATGGGTTTTTTTTTTCTTCTGACAGTACATATATCTATGTATGACTTTTTAAATTGAAATTTATGTGAACAATATATACATGTATCCAGTTTTCAGGGAAACAACTCCAAATGTGATGAGTTAAAAAGAAACATTACATTGTATTGTTTTCACTGTCGTAATCATGATAAAGGAGAGAGTGACAATTGTTTTCCTCCAAATTCACTATCACTGTACTGATAATAATTACCTACTGATTTTCAACATATTCAAGGTAAAAGAAAGCTTCATTACACAATATATAGTTATAGCAATTAAAATGGTAATGTTAACCAGGTATGTGAGGAAATATCACAAATCCTTATATGCTTTGAAGCAGAAAATCTATTTATAACTATTATATAAAGAAATACACTGATAAGCCGGGTGTTGTCCACCATTAGAGACCACAAACTGACCCGATTAAGACACAGGATGACTTCTCCTGAGTCCTCTACATACCAAATTTACTTTGGAATCTATTATCTTTCCCATATAACCTACAATGTATCTATAGCACAACCCTAACCTTGCTTATCAGATATGGCTTGAAAAATTTGTACAAATGTATGTGCTACCCAGTAATGGTGAAGCAAGTCCAGTGTCCAGGATTTTAGAAGGTTATGTTGTTATGTAGATTAAAATACTTATTTTTAATATTATTTCTAGATGTTTAAAAGAGTATACATGTATGTGAGCAATTTTAATTTTAAACCATTTTTTTTTATGAACTAACAAATAAATGTTTTGTCAACTTAATAGAAGGCATGATATTAATCAAACTTGTTAGCCTGGATGGAAGTGTGCAAGGGGTCTTACTGTAGAAGGAGACTGAAGTATCCAGAGAAAATTAACCCATGTCTTCAGGCAGGTGACCCCTATACCTTTCCACATTTGATTGGGGTTACCATAGTGCCACCAAACCACCACTCTATTGTATGTACCTACTGGCCACATAACAGGCCTTTGAAGCCTTTGCTTGGGTCTTCAAGAAAATGCTTGAAATTTTAAACACATATTACTATGACCTTAAAAATATGCCAGGGTCACTTGCATATATATAGAAACATTTTGTACCTGCTGGCAAAACATCAGGCACAATGACTGGGTCTTCTCAAACTTGATAATTTTTTTTCTCACTTTATTGACTAGTTGACAAGTACCCTTGAAGAAAGGTCAAGGACATTTACATGAGGCCACTGGCAATTTAAAGCGTAGGGCTTTTGGGAACTTGAGAAGATTTGAGAGGTTTTAATTTAGTATGCATTGTATTAAATCCCTGTGGCAGTGAAAACAATTTTATGTAATTTATATCAGGGAACTTGATTTTTCCACTCTTTCTATGGTAGCTAGATGCTGGCAAAATATAAGGCATCTTGGTCACAAATAGCTTGAGATAATTCTAGAGGATTTTTTCCTATTCAACTCCGGTGACCTGTAAAACAGGTAAATGTCAATTACATGAAGAAACATTATAGCACAGTCCAAGAGAATATGGCCTCTGAAACTTAAATTTAATGATAAAATTCTTTAAGTTTTTAACATATTTGATTCCCATGATCTTGAAAATTAAATAGGTCAAGGTCACTGCATGGTATGCTGATGGCATGCTTTTATCTGACCTGATGGCAAAATATCAGACGTCTCCGAGTCTCCTGAAACTTGAGAAAATAATTTCAAATGGATTGTTTTAACTGTTTGACCACTGTGACCCTAGTATGTCAAAGTCTTCCATATTAGGAATCTTCAATGTATAGATTCTACTCTACCCCGGGTACATTGTTTTTATCTCCTGACCAAATATCAGTTACCAGTTGTTTAGTTTTTCTAGAAGTCACCAATCCAAATTAACAGAAAGAGAATGATCACAAGCATTGGCACTTTGAACAGTGGAAATTAAAAACGAAAGTAAAGCAGTGTAGCACTGTTCATGCATGTCGTGTTTACCTGGCTTAAGAATATTGTTTTTTTATTCCAGTATCAAACATAATGATTGATGTGTATAAAGGATTTGATGGAGTTATTTTCCATACTAAAATAGTGTACTTGTTGTCGAGATACATACACAACGCATCAATTAATTCATGCACGTGTATACCTACCTGTACATGTGCGTAAAAATCTAAATGGCACAGTACCAACACATGCAGTACTCTGTTTTGAGTCTGCACCTTCCATTTCACTTACCTGTCTGTATCTTCGCCATACTGTCTCTAAGGTATATCACAGAAGGTATTTCACAGAATGTGTGTAGTCGTATTCCCAACTACAACAGTAGGCCTACAGTACCAGCCTATCTGTGACCCGTTCCAGACAGTTTTTTTATTTTTAGATAACCGGCTTCGTGGGAAATTTCTACCGGATTGAATTCTCCTAGCATAAATTGTTTATAAACATTTAACGTTAGGCCTATATCCAATTCTCTAGTGTTGGCTACTTGTTTTTAAGGTTTTTGTCATGTGATCATATGAAATTGATATGGGATTCTTATTTTTAAATAATCAGAATATACAGCGTATTTCTGTTAATCCGGACGATGGATTTTCTGTTATTCAAACAAAAATTAGAAAGCCGTTGTAAACTTCCTGTTTTGAATTGAGTGACACGCATGAAAATGGCCTGAAGGCCTAGCTTATACACTACAGGAGAGAAAACGAACAGTGATGATTCTGTGATACTTGCATAAAAGGTATGGGTGTCCCGGCGACATGAGATAATGTATGATAAATGACAAGGTAAATAATTCCTCAACGGTGACGTATTGAAAAAAAATCATGAGCTTTCTTGATCAACTCAAATTACATCCATAACCGCAGTATGTTACAGATGAGAGCTGTCACCACAACATGTAAATTAATATAGATGTACCATTACGGGACATGGTGGCAAAAAGATGCAGCTCTTGATGTTGCAATATAAATGGAATATCAAATTGGACCGGGAATCGAACCCGTGACCTCCAGCTTGGTAGGCGAGCGTTCTAACCAAATGTCCGGACGTTCGGCCCGAGGACTATTAACGGCAATGCAGTCTTATTTTACCACATTTCTCCCCATCTTATTTTTAAGGTCCTTTTTATCTCTCCGAGATCATACCATTTTGACGTACAGGAGCTACCACACATCATTTTATTTAGCTATAATTACAGTCATTGAATATAGCTTGAAAATATATATTGTTACCATGAATTATTAGTAAACATGTATACACAAATATGTATAAATGACTATCGCCTGTTGACTACAAAATGTTTACAAGGTGTTGCATTTTACTCCTCATGGGACATCCACAAAATTAAACAATTCTAGTATTTCCCTTCTTGTAAGCTTATTCTCACTGTAATATTATTGTCAGGGTTCGGGATCGATTTTCTTCAGCATATTTAACAAAGGGGACATAAGTAAACAATTTTAGAAGAATACCTTAAGATTTACCGTAAATGGTTTCTGAATGACACATTGTAATCATGTTAGTTGATGGCAACACAAATTACGTAAAAGATATACAAATATGTATATATCTTTACTTGTGTTTCAGTCCTCATTTATTTGTACATGTAATAAAATTGGTAAAACTCCAAACTTTCAGGTCCACTTAAGGATCTAAAGAAATCCAAGAGGGGATACTCATCATGGAAAATGAGGATCTACAGGAGGGAGGTAAATATTTGACTTTCATCATCCACCCCATCAACAAAAATTTACTATGATAAATCTGACCATTTAATGAATGTGTTATATTTAAAGTCTTTTGATAAATACACACTATGATCAAAGTACTGTATTTATACTGCAATAAGGCAAGACAGCATACAATATCTGAGGAAGATGGACTTATTTCTGGGCAATGGAGTTTTGCACTTGTTGGCATTACTTATAAACTAAAATAGATAGGGGTTGGCTTTAATTACATAGGGTATATAGCTATAGGCTTATTGCCATATGAAAACAGCATTCATAGTTTGCACACTCTCTAGTAGAATCTTGGAATATTGGACCAGATAGCTATATATATAGATGTTGTGTCAATGTGTTCAATATCAGTAAATTATTCTGTAGGTTTTTATTAGTGAGTCTTTAATAATAAAAACAACATTCTTTAGTCGTTTGGTGGTGGAATAGAATGACAGTCCCAATATTTGATTCCCTATGGGTGATGGAAGGGTATATGATATCACAGGTTTATGGTATGGTTATCCCGTAATCCGTGAATGCTAATGTGTTGGCAAGAATTGCTATATACATACTGCTCTCTTCAGTAAAGGGTTCCAGTACTTAGGGGCATTGTCTGTTGGGTTTGCTGTCCCCATGAAGGCACAGTGGTTTTCCCTTGTGATTTTCCTCCACTTTAGACAGCAGTGGGTGTCAGTGCATTCTCGGGTGATGCAGGCAGAACTGGTGTATGATAACTTAAATTGTGTTTCCTTTCATGGGTATGCTTCGATGCTATCTATACACAAGACCCAGTAATCTCCTTGACGGGAATGTATGTAAAATATTGTTGTACCATATGCATATATTTTATATCAGTGAGTGCTCTGACAACTCAGCAGAGAAATTTCAGTATCATACATACTGGTATATGTATGGTAAAATTTGATTCAGAAAAAAAAAGAAAAGAAAGAAAGCATCATCTCCCTAAGTACATGAATTTAATTGACAAATGATGCAATGTATTTAAACCTTCTTTATTTCTTAAAAATCCAATATACAATTTTATAAAGTCAGCACATCTGTAATGTATAGAAATGGAAATAAACTGTATAGCTTGTTTTATAATCTGAGCCAGCTTAAAGCTGCATACGCCCAAATAACCTAAAATTGTAGTTGCGTACATGTATTAATGGCAATCCAAGACGCTTATTCACACTCTCCTACATTAAAATGACCATTGGACTGGGTGCTTGACAGGGAAAATCCTTGCGACATCAGTGTATAAAAATAACTCGCCGCATTTATCTTTATCACAAGTTCTAGTTTTGTCACAGAGTTCGGGAACAAGGCTTCAACAACGCACACTGCACATAAACTACACACATGAATGTTGTTTACATATCGAGTATACATTAACTTGCCTTATAATGCTTTCATTTGAACATATCAAAATACACTCGTAATAACTGATCAGTATAAACAAACCTACATTTTTATAGCAATATGGATACAACAAAACATAGACAAAATTCAGGTCGGTAAAGCTGACAATGTAATTAGAGGAATATGGAACAAGCTAACCTGAGCAATCCAATACACTGCCAGAAAAATCGAAATTTGAGTCTATTCCTTTTTCTTCTTGTGATAAGTTCACAGGAATCAATTCTTTTCCTAAAGAAATCCTGGAGTTTTGCTGATTCCAGTCCCTTTTACATTTCTTATAGGCAGAATCTGTCTGTTTTTGGGTGCCCATGCTTTCGGCGGTCCACCATTTTGTGTTGACTGATAATATAACTCGCCTGTTGCATTGTGGGACTAATTTGCACAGAAACTTGGTCCGTCGGACCCATTTGGGAATTTCCCTTATACTTTTAAAATACATATTTTTCTCCAATTTTGGATTCAGGATTATTTTTTAGGTGTATATTTAGTTTGAAGACTTTAAAGAGATTAAAATGTAAACATTTATATATATATTTCTTTGGGAGTATGTGGCTTTAACACAGATCATATATGGGCATGTATATGTATGGTCATACACCTGACACAGATCTGTGAAGGTTATTTGATAAAACTGCATTTTAGCTACCACTTAAGATGGCGTAATCATGGAGGCATTTGTAGTCTGTATTAATTATATATATAAGTACACATGCATTGACATAGAAAAGCACAAAAAAGAGTCACTAGGTCATAATGATGTGAGTTGGTAAATTATTACCCTATTGATTTAGTTCCAGGCTTGGGAGATATGACGTAGTAGATTACATTATCTTGCTTGATCTGAATTATGTCTAAGCTCAAATGTATGTCATATAAATAAATTTCCTATATCATTAGATACAAGGTGTATCAATGAAAAAAAAAACAGCATCAATACGAACGTCTGCACGACAGCGTTCTTTTCCTCCGGCTATTTTCTTACATCAAAAGAAAGCGTGCTGACAAAAAGTTCAACTACATCCATTTTTTTGAGACTACATATGTTACTATGTCTTATGTAAGCCCAGACTGGTACAAATTCTCCTTTGACATATAGTTGAAGGGTGCCATCTTAGAGAGTTCAATAACTTCAAACCCCATGTAGTCTAGATCTATGGACATATATTTTCATGACATATACAAATAGAAAAATAAATAGTGATTGAGGCTACTTCCGGCAAAGGAAATGTAGTGATTTTTTACATACTCATGCTGGGTTAAAAGGTTTTATTGTGATCTTTGGCCGAATCAGCTGACAATATGCATGTTGCAATTCTTATAATTTCGCTTCCTTGATTTGAAGAAATGTGAAATGCATGGAGAATTTTATTATCTAAATGTTATTACTGGTTTAAATTATTTAATCCTGCTACATCAATTCCATTTTTAGAAATCTTTAGAACTGTTTTATGCATACAAATAGTGTTTTATTAGCTCACCTGGTCCAAAAGACCAAGGTGAGCTGATGTGCCTGACAGTGGCATCCGGCATCCGTCCGTCCCTCCTTCCATCTCTCTTTTCATCAACATGTACAATTACCTTGTTAACATGATAACTTGATGTAATATCAACCAAGTTTGATAAATTTGGACGTAGCCATGTATTGTCAAGATCTCGGACAAGTTTGAAAATGGGAAACATTCAACAGTAACTTAATTACAGTATTATTACCCTTTGTAATAATATTATTATAAGACCTTGTTTATACGATAACTGCAGTAAATATCGACCAAGTTTGATGGAACTTTGTATGCTGCCTTTATCAACAAGATATATCAGACATTTTCAAAAATAATAATTTTTTGATAGTACTTTACAGAGTTATTGCCCTTTGTAATAATAATATTATTATTAACATTTTTTGGTTCACCTGGGCCGATAGGTAAATCTTTTTAAAACGCTACCAGTCCTGAACAACTAAATGGATTTTGATGAAATTTGGTCAGGAGATTAGTGTTGTAATATAAATTAAGGATGTGACAACCTTGGGGCAGGAGAAAGGAGTCCAATAGGGGAAATATCGCAAAAAAATAAGAAATGTTTTCTCTTTCAAGAATGACAGGATATTTATTTAGTCCACCTGTAGTTTGAACCATAGTTGGTAGAGGCAGTTCAAAAGAAAGAAAATATTTTAAATACACATGTATAACTTAACTTAATTAGAGTATTTTGCCATAAATAGTGAAATATCCCGGTGAGCGATGCAGGCCCTGTTGGCTTCTTGTTCAGGATATTGTGTTTGAAGTAGATCATTTAATTGCATCCAACATCAATATCACTGTTATATCAATGATGTCAAAAAGCTTTATTTATATAATATGTAAATGTATAAAGATATAATATATTCGCTGTATTAAGCACCCAGGGGGTTAAAAAAATGGTTACAGAGGGGGTAATTTACAGGTAACTAAATTTGTGTTATGAGCTTGATGCATGAATATTGTGAACAAATATTTCAGACTTAGCAGAAGTCTAGATTTGATCACCAATTACTAAACTCTCTACATAAAAAATGCAAGTAATATGACTTATTTTGAAGTTATTTCACGATTAGGAGAGGCGTGATATAATTTGAATTTCTCCGCTGGAAAGGGGAGGGGCACTTATCGGGGGAAGGGCGCTAATCGCAGCGAATACAGTAACTGTAAAAATGATATGTGTAAATGGCTCAGTGTACATGTACTGTATGGTATATATTGATATGTATGAAATCATGTCTTGATTATGTACGTGTATATGTAAGTAAATATGGGTAACAGGTGTGATCAAATGATTTCTATTGATCGTACCATGACATAGGCGTGTTTTATCATTTCCCTTATGAGTTGAAATATTCATTATTAATTTGGTGAGCAGCATATACAGTGTTTATGATTTAGTAGCTGTATATTAAACATATATGTTTGGAAGATTGAATTACTGTATTCTATATGTACCTAATATGGGCACATTCCCCTAAAATCCAACCACACTTTCTTTTGCTAAGAAAGGCAATTAAGTAATAACCTTTTATTAGCTATTTATACACATTTACAACTATACAAGGTATTCAGTATTTAATTATCATATTCTACCCCATGTGCACCATCCCCTATAAGTCAAATCCGACCTTTAATTTCTGAGAGAGGCAATTTAGCACTTACAGTACCTTAACTTTCAGGCAGTTTGTACAAAACTTTTTGTCCGTCTCAAGAAAATCAAATAGATACTGTTGAATCTTTTCCAGTTATAAAAAAACTATGCTCTCCAGAAAAGTTCCAACAATCTGAGTCGACATCAGTAAAAATCTTAATTAAGTGTAGAAGCAAAAATGCCTATTCCAGGTCATTGTAAATAAAATATGGTACAACAAACAGCCTGGTACAGAACATGTTTACAAATGGTTGATACTTCATTAATAATGCTGGTTGATCTTTAGTGTAGTTACCGTATTCAATCTAATAAACACACCTACCCCTATGACCACATTTCCTACTTTTTTCAGGAAAAGAGGATGGGTGTGCTAATTAAAACATATTAAATGTTCCTTACCTCACTGATCTGCCAATATCATCTTCAGTAACTAAATACCCTAGATTGTTTTTGCTACATATATAGAAATATGTAAATTACAAAAAAGTTTTTTCCCCCCAAAGTTTCACAGAAATTTTCCCTGTACATCGTTTTATTAAGCACACGTGTGAATTTATTAGGCCAAATACAATATGTTGATTCCTGTTGACTGCATAAACAGTTCACACGTGTGTCTTGTGTATCTGTGAAAAATACATGTACATGTACAACATGAGTGTTACCTGGTCATTTTCAGCACTATACCTATGCAATCAGTTACCTGTTCAGTCTGAACGGTATGGGATTGTATATGTATATTATATGTGAAAGCTGTTGCTTGTGTTTCACACTGGCTGGTAATTTGTGAGTTTAAACTACATTATTATACCTGGAGCTATAGGCTGTGTTTAGTGTCTAAAATAAAGATGGTTTGAGATGTGTGTTCAATTAACTGAAAAAATTCAATAACAATATGACCAGTGTAAGATTTAATCTGATTAGGATGAGTGGTTTTACTTGAGTGATTTCGGATGTTGTGAACCACGTCAATTATCAACTGGAAGTAAGAGCTAGTATACAGTAAAATCGGACCAGGGAAAACCTGTGAATTGTATTACAGCTCGACTCTACTTATTAGTGACAGAGGAACACATTTTACGAAGTTTGGATATCACTATGGGGAGTTTACTGAGCAAAACATTCGGAGTATACAGTGATAATTATAACACTCCACTAATTAACACTGGTGACTCCAAAAAGGCAACTGGCCCTCTGGTTGATAAAGGTAGAGACAACTTTATATAAGTTCTATTATTGAAATATAAAATTTGTTATGTTGTTGAAATGATCTAGCTGGTATATATTGTATTGAAAAGAAAGTTAAATTAGTATGTTTGATTTGAATATTAAATAAGGAGATAAATTTATGCTTGCTGAACCTTTGGAGATTCTCAATTAACACATCTAGTTTAACTTACCAGCAATATTTTGTTATTATTCATATAATTCTAAAAAATCTGATTTGTTGAGAAGATGAAGTAAATCAAAGTTTTCAAAAGAGGTATATAACTGTCGAACTTCATTATCTCAAAGTCACTGGTCCTGGGTATGTTTTATATGAGTTTTACTGTCAGGACTGAACTTTTACTTTGAGTTGAGCAGAGCCTTTGAGTTATTGGGAGTTTGGGATAACAAAGTTGGACCCCCCCAAAAATTAAGCATGCATAATCTCCTCCATGGAAGTTTTTTTCAGACTTGTAAGCGAGATATATTTGAAAAAAATATCAAACACCTTTGAAATACAGGCATCAAAATAGGAATAGGGGGACTTACTGTACATGTTATTCCACCGGTATTGGTACAGGTCAGCATCCATAAACAGTTAAGTTAAAGTTTATATAAAACAGTGTTGTTTCAATACTAATGAGGATACAGCTTAGTTGTTTGACATCTGTTACCTTTGTGGACCTGCTGACCTTGACCGTAACCTTTGTCCTACTTTAAAAAAAACTTATTCATATTTGAAACCAACTCAGCCATCTATTTTGTCTGATAACTATTGTTTTGGTTGTATTATAATAAGGTAACACAGTGTTAATGATTGTCATATCATTAATTATATGTCAATACATATTTAAGTTAATAACAGGTTTTAATGATCACAGTGATAAAAGTGAAAAGTGATAAAAGTGAAACCTAAAAATTTCCCAAGCAATATAGTTTGATATACTAACACATATGGCTTGGAACATTTTTTGTATACTGTATTAGTAGTTTCACCAGCTGTTACAATTGTACTTTTTGTAAGTATAAATCAATAAATGACACAACAGTGTGATAATCTGAAAGATTTTTTGTCCAGATAGATATAGATACACATGTATCATGTACAGTGAAACCAGACTTTACTGACAACTGACTTTAATGACATCCTGTAACATCCACATTCGACCAGACCTCAAATGTCATTGCCGACACTGATTTAACTCTTTACCACTTAGCACTCCCTATACTTTACCACCTAATGATGACATCCGACGCCCCTACCTGTATCCCTAATGACGACATATGACGACATTTCAAATTTGCCACCTTTTTGTAGGGCTCGCTGACCTACCTGTAAATATGAGTTGAAGTGAAACTTTATTTTTGGATTTGCAAACTGTAATTCAATTCTGGAGACTCTCATGATTAATTTGGTGTATGGGAATCATATCTTCAACAATAAATTCTTTTCTTCTCAGTGTTTTAAATCATTGATTAATTTAAATTTTTCAGTTAGCTATTAATCATTCTAGGGCTTCACCAAGTATAGCTTTTGGGGAAATAGCAGGGGCGTCATATGTCGTCATTTAAAGGTGGTAAAGAGTTAAACATCCTTAACATCCAACCAAATCTACCAGAACGGCAACATGCTCCACTATCATTACAGACACTGATTTTAATGACACCCTGTCACATCTGAACATATCTGACCATATCTACCTGAACGGTGACGTAACATCCAACCAAATCTACCAGAAAGGCAACATATGCTTCACTGACATTACCGAATCTAACTCTATACCAACACCCTGTAACATCCAACCAAGACTAATAGAACGGCGACATTACCGACTCTAACTTTACCAACACCCTGTAACATCTGACCAAGTCTACCAGAACAGTGACATTACCGAATCTAACTTTACCAACACCCTGTAACATCTGACCATACCTACCAGAACGGCGACATTAGCGACACTAACTTTACCAACACTCTGTAACATTTGACCAAGTCTGGTAACTTTAACAACACCCTGTAACATCTGACCAAGTCTACCAGAACAGTGACATTACCGACTCTAACTTTACCAACACCCTGTAACATCTGACCAAGTCTACCAGAACGGCGACATTACCGACTCTAACTTTACCAACACCCTGTAACATCTGACCAAGTCTACCAGAACCTCTATTATTAAAGAACGTTGGTATGCTTACCTAAGGTTTATAATATGTCATATTGTTTAGGAAATTTATCTATTTTTGTCATCATAAAAATGACAGTTGAAAAAAAGTATAAATTCATTTGTATTTTTGTTATTTTATGACAGAGATTCTACTGAAGAATTACAGTTCCCACAATGGGTCCATGGACTCCAATTTGGATGAGGATCCCATACAGTCCATACAGATGGAGCTGGAGGATCATCACCTTGACAACAGTCCTGTTGTTAGTCCCACCCACCAGGAATACCCCTCTGAAGATTTCTCTCCCAACTGCTACCTCAGTCTGGCGGCTGTCATGGCCTCCCTTGGGGGTATCC